>NW_028187984.1:0-48130 GCF_964204655.1 Triturus cristatus | reverse complement strand
CATTAACTACATAAAGGAGTCTATATGTAGCTACTTTCCATCCCTCGAGAACTAAATGGTTACTTACCATTGGGAGTAGTTTTGCAGCTTGAAGAATTTTCTGGATTCACATGCTTTGCATTATTCTGCCATCTATTGGTTGGGTCCGGAATAGTCTCCTTGTAGTCTCCCCTTCTCTCTCTTAGTTTTTATGGGCATCGTGAACCTTTTGGGTATATACCCCTCCTTGAGTGTTGTCAGACGTATAACTCGGAAATCCTTTAATGCAGTCACCATCTTCAGATTCTGTTTTCGCCTTTCTTTTCTCCTCGCGGTGTGATATATTGGTTTCCTTTATGTTAGTTAGCCTTTTTTCTGTTGAGTTTTTAAATACACTTCTACTGGTGAGGTGGGCAGGTCACATGTGAAGCCAGAAAATTCTTCAAGCTGCAAAACTACTCCTACTGGTAAGTAACCGTTTCTCTTTGTAGTGTGAAACTTTTCTGAATTCACATGCTGTGCATTGATTATAAAGCAGTATTTCTTCCTGTGGGTAGGCTGTGTCTTTTCAAGTGTGTGTTTACGAGCAAATGTTTCAGCACTCTTTGTCCCACTTCTGCCTCCTTGTTGATGTGGATGTCCACACAAGAATGTTATGTAAAGGTGTGTTCCGATGACCATGTGGCAGTTGAGCAAATGTCTTCTAATGCTATGCTACCTAGGAAGGCGATTGCTGATCCCTTCTTCCTTGGAGTGTGCCAGCAGCATTTCTGGAAGTGTTGTTCCCACTGGCTTGTAACAATATTTTATTGTTTGCACTATCCATGGCAGAATGGCTCTTTTGGTGACTGTGGAGTCCCTTTGTGCATGTGCAAATGACCCTAGGAACTGATGGGTTTTGTTCTTTCTAAATGGTACATCATTGTTCTTTGGATGACCAGTGTGTGCAGGGCCTTCTCTGCTTGCATTTCAGGTTGTTGAAAAAAGGCTAGTAAGTGGCTGGCCTGATTAACATGGAATTTCAATACCACCTTTTGGAATTAACTTTGGGTTTGTTCTCATCACTGTTTTGTCCTTCTGTGTTCAAAGATACAATTCTTGGGAGGTGAATGCTTGTATTTCACTGACCCTCCTTAACGAGGTGATAGCAATGAGGAATGCAATCTTAAGAGTTAGGAATTGGAGCTGTGTATTTTACATTGGTTCGAATGGTGATGTCATTAGGTAAGTAAATACTACAGCTAGCTCTCATGTGGGCATTGGTGCACTCCTTGAAGGTGATACCGTCTTTGTTTCCACAAGGAAGCATTTTACTGCTGGTGTAGTGAAAACAACCTCTCCCTAGTATGCCCCTTGTGGTACAGTAGCTTCTAGAGGAACATTGATAGAGGAGTACGAGAAGTAAATTCTCTTTCAGATGTGTCATGAATTTAGTGACAGTGCGTCCTGTGCCCTGTCTCGGTGTTTCCTTGCAGCAGTGTACACATCTCTTCCACTTGTTCCTGTAGCACTTCCTTGTTGTTGGTCACCTTGATTCTTTGCTCTCCTTCGAAATTTGAGGTGATTAGACTCTTTATCCTCAGGGGCTATTCAGCCAAACTGCGTGTGTTTGGCACCAGGTGCCACATCTGCCCCGCCTGCAATGCTAGCATGTTTTGGTGTTCTAGGAATGTGATTTACTGTCCTTGGGTTATCTTCATGAGGTCGGAGAACCATGTATCTTGAGCACACAATGAGACTATCATGATTAAGCTGGAATGCTCCTGCCTGCACTTCTGGATTAGGTTCGGTATGATTGGAATTGGTAAAATATGTGCAAACAAATCTACCTGACCATCATATCAACAGGCGACATGGCATTCTCTAGTGACTCTCGATGGTAGAAACTGGATGATAAACTTTACCATTTTGCGTTCTTTTGAGTTGCGAATAGGTCTATTGGTGTTGTCCTCCATATTTAGAAGATCTGCTTTAGCACTTATGGTTGTAGCTCCCCCATTTGATTGGTGCTTGTTTTTCTGCTTAGCCCGTCTTCTTTTGTAATTTATTTTCCTAGTAGGTGTTTCGCTCTTAGCAATATTCTATTCTGTATCACCCATTTCCAAATCTCCTGGGCCACTTTCAATAGTGGGTAGGACCTTGCTCCTCTTTGTTCAGGTAACACATTGCCATTGTGTTGTCGTTTGAACTAGAATTGTTCTCCCTGTTAGATGTTTCTAGAAGGCCTTCATTGCTAGGAAGCGGTCTTCAACTCCAGCACATTTATGTGTTGCACTGCCTCCTTTCCAGAGGACTCTGACATTTAGCTTGTCCATGTGAGCTACCCTATGTGTGATGCATCCGTTGTGATGGTCACTGTGGGAGTTGGTGGTTTGAATGGTTTTCCCAAACTGAGATTCTGTAGGTTCCACCATTGTATCTGTCTCTGAACCTTGTCCGTGACAACCACTATATCTACCCATTCCTGTATTGGTCTAGTATTATGTATGTATATATATATTCACTGAAAAAACCATAGGTTTCACACACGTTATAGTTAGGAATTAGCATTTAAAAAACCTTGCAAATTCACTGAAAAAACCATAGGTTTCACACATGTTATAGTTAGCTGGACATTTTACTGATAAAAAACCAATGAAATTCCCCCGTTATAGTTACTGTAGGCAAGTATAACTCACGCGACCGTAATCCTCTGCTGATGACATATGTGTCTTTATGAAAAAAAAATATTTGTAATATATGTATAGCTAAAATTTAATGGAAGAAGACATGGGCAAATAAGTGTCTAAATACAGTATTAGCATCAGCAGAGGATTACGGTTGCGTGAGTTATAGTTGCCTTATATATATATATATATATTCCAAAAACTCAGGTTTCCCGCTTCCCCGGAACCTTTTTCCAATAGAGCGCACTCAAAGCCATCAGCGTTTCGTAAGCAATATTTCATTTATTTTCGTCTCCACTGCTTACAACTTGTAAGCAGTGGAGACGAAAATAAATGAAATATTGCTTACGAAACGCTGATGGCTTTGAGTGCGCTCTATTGGAAAAAGGTTCCGGGGAAGCGGGAAACCTGAGTTTTTGGAATTAATTTGCGCGTCCTCCAAGCGCTGAGCAGCACCCGTGACGCTGAGGAGCAACGGCTGGTGGACTTGTGTTGGTGATATATATATATATATATATATATATATATATATATATATATATATATATATATATATCCAAGAAACGATCAATCTTTAATAGTGCAAAGACTGCGCCGAGCCCCAATTCTTTTTCAAAAAGCGTGCTTTATTTCAAGCAAAGACAAACACTAGCCCGACGCGTTTCGGAACCGTAGTTCCTTGGTCACGGACCCGTGGCCAAGGAACTACGGTTCCGAAACGCGTCGGGACAGTGTTTGTCTTTGCTTTTTTTGAACTCTCTTTTTTAGTGGAGGACCGCCGGCAAACTCTCAGACCACGCAATCAAGTGCAGAAACCAGGTCTAGAAGAAATCAACGGAGAAAACAGAGGCGGAAAAGCAAACTTCAGAGGCAGAGGCAGAAAGAACTACAACAGAAGGAAGTAAATCAGGTATCGGACAATCTGGATGACAATACAGTGATTAATTTGTCAAATATTACATTATCAATGGCAGAAAAACAATTATTGTCTTTAGGATTGTCATATTGCCCGATGAGTTGCTTTAAATACACGCAAACAAGAGTAGATGTTTTTAAATTTATTCGTAAATTAAAATTAAGAAAACATTTCCAACTTAAAAAAGCGGTGAATTTGGCATCACAGAGCAGTAACATACCTAGTTCAGTTTCTAATCTTCAAGCAGCAGATGTTGGCACGTTGTTAGCAGCACAAAGCTTGGCCGATTCTAATGATTTACAGGGAAATTCAACACAAGAAAATCTTTTGGAAGCTGGCGTAGTTTGTAACTCACCGATTATTAGCCCTTTTAGACCTCCATCTTCCTTTATTCCTTTGATGCCCAAAGATGCAATCGATGTATTTAGTGATTGCATGGTTGAGGACTTAAAGAAACTTAATCGGGAGGTTATGCAGCAAAATAGAAAACGGAAATATTCGGAAATCCAATACACAAATCTCATTCGGAAATTAAAACAGCACACAGAAATTATCATTAATAAAGCTGATAAAGGTGGGAACATTGTTTTATGGCCGAGGGATATGTATTTGGAAGAAGCGTGGTTGCATCTTAATGATACAAACTGTTACAGAAAAGCCAACTTCCAAGACTTGAAACAGAACAAAGAATATGTTTTTAATGAATTGGCACAGTGGAAGCGTGTGGGTCTTCTATCCAAAAATGAATACAGCTTTCTCAAGAATGATTATCCTATGATTCCGTTTTTATACTTTATTCCAAAAATACATAAGAATGTGGTACCGGTTCCAGGTAGACCAATTATTTCAGCTCAGAAAAGTCTATTAGAGGCAATGTCAAAATATGTTGACCATTTTTTGCATGAATTTGTAGAAAAATTGCCATCTTTTGTTAGAGATACTGGACACTTTCTTTCTAAATTGAAAACAGTTATTTGGGATGAAGATTGTTTGTTAATAGTGATGGATATTAGCTCGCTGTACACCAGTATTCATCACAGCGATGGTATCAATGCAATCCGTTACTATTTGGATATGAGAAATATACATATGTATGAACACAACAAGATGTTGGTTAAAATGATAGAGATTTGCCTAACACGCAATTATTTCCTATTTAATAAGGAAATATTTCAACAACTGCGCGGAGTAGCTATGGGAGCATGCTTCTCCCCCAGCTACGCATGTTTACATGTGGGCTGGTGGGAGGAGCATGTACTGAAAACTACCCATAAGAATATTTTTGACCAACACGTTCTTCATTGGTGGCGGTTCATTGATGATGTCTGTTTAATTTGGAAGGGTTCCCCGGAATCAGCAGCCAGCTTTGTAAAAGATCTCAATACCAACACACAAAACTTAAAATTCACATCAGAAATTAGCAATAAAAAAGTGCAGTTTTTGGATGTAGAAATCTTTACTAAGGAGAATAAAATTCATACAAAGTTACACAGAAAATTAACGG
Organism: Triturus cristatus; assembly: GCF_964204655.1. Taxonomy (NCBI): domain Eukaryota; kingdom Metazoa; phylum Chordata; class Amphibia; order Caudata; family Salamandridae; genus Triturus; species Triturus cristatus. The sequence goes on along the minus strand of NW_028187984.1, from coordinate 43,065 downwards.
CTGGGAACTCCGTACTACATGCTGGTAGTGCACATCCCCAGCATCTTATACGAAGTATTCCCTATGGTGAATTTTTAAGAATCAAACGTATTTGTAGTCATGATGATGATCTAAATGAATGTCAGGCAGAAGCCTTCAAGAGATTCCTAAGTAGAGGATATAAAGCCATTGAATTGACAAAAGCATTAGACAAAGCGAACAATATAAATGACATTGGTTATGATTCTAAAATTTCAGAGATTCCAGCAACAGTTGTGCGAATAGAAGAGAATACAGAGATAGCTACTATTGAGACAGTGGATAGTATAAGACTGATAACTAATTTCTGTAGACAAGAACGACAGGTTCGTAAGATTCTTTATAAAAACTGGCCTATTATTCTGTCTGACATGACAATGTCACGAATCTTACCAGAACTACCGAATTTAACATTCAGAAGAGCGCCGTCTATGAGGGATGCTCTTGTAAGAAATAGTCCAGAGGTGATAGTGCCTAAAACATGGCTTTCAACTAGAGCAGGGTTTTTTAAATGTAGTTCATGCCGTGCATGTAAGTTTGGTAAAAATACTTCGGAATATGTCACAGCTTTTAGTCCAGAACCGGTTAAAATAGAAGGGCATTATACTTGCAGAACTGATTATGCTATTTATATTTTAGAATGTACGTGCCACTTATTATATGTAGGAAGTACCAAACTGCAAGTTTTTAATCGGATATTGCAACATCTTAGAGCTGTGGTTAATTCCGATCCTAATTATCCAGTAGCTAGACATTTAAAACTCGTTCACAAGAATAACCTCAATGATCTCAGATATTATGTTATCAGTTCGGTACCAAAAAATATTAGAGGTGGCAACAGAGAAAAAAGATTAAGACAAGTAGAATCAGAATTTATTATGCTACTTGACTCTAGGATGCCAAATGGTCTCAACAATAGTGATGATTTGCACAACTTTCTTTAAAAAAATTTTAAAAATTTTCAAATTAAAAAAAAAATTAAATATTATCAATTGCTGATGAATCTTATTTAGGCTTTGTTAAAAATGGGGGTTTTTATTCTGTTTCTATGGCTCGTTATTTTATCTGGTTTTCTGGAATTTTAGCGGGGTATGGGTGAGAATATTGCCGATTTTTTTAGCTTTGACATTTTATCTGTATAGAAAAACCTTTTTTTATAGTGATTTTTACTATATTTATTCATTTTTCTAGATCATTAGCTACTATCTTGTAACTTTATGAAATTGATAAATCTTGCGGCACTATTCTCATTTTACTTGATTGTATCTATGGTTTTAGATTTTGTCAGGTGGGCGGGGTTCTTGCCGGCTGATTTAATTTATTTTGAGTAGATCATCTTATAAAATACAATTTAAAACTCAAATGAATATTGAGGAGTTTAAAATTATGGATTATTAGTCTTCAATAAGACATGATGTTTGAGTACTAAATTATGACTTTAATATTTTTTATTTTTTTATTTTTTGATCAAAAAGCAAAAATGCATTTTTTCTCTTTTTTATTAGATTCACTGATTTATTTCATAAAATCATCAAAAAAAACCTTGAAAATGAATTAAGATCAATTGTAAGAAAAGAAGAATTGGAGGGGCATCTCTTCATTTATGCTGCTACATGGTGTTATTATTATGTATATTGTTTGGTTGTTTGGTTTATTTATGCACTTGCACTTTATTTATATTTTGGCACATATTGATGTATGGATTAATTGAAGTTTTAAATGTCGAGACTTTTATATAAAAAAGGCCAATTACAAAGAGTGTAGATATTAATGGAATTTGAAGTTTATTTAAACTTAATATAAGCATTGGGCTATTTATGTTACAAATTCACATTAAATTGTTATTGAGAATGGAGGATCTGATAATTCCCTAATATTACAGAAAATAACATTATGGAGCACTATGCCAGTATTGTTTCGTTGTATGAAATAGAATATACAGGAGAGGAAAAATGACATGAAAATTAAATGTATATGTATTGAGCTGTTGGCCTTTTAAATCGACATGCACTGTGCCTTTAAATCAATCACAAATTGAATACATCATGTGATTATGTGCTTTTGGTTGGTTCCACACTATATATTCACACTGATAGGTTCAGCGCGTCATGTGATCAAGACTGCCGGTGGGCAGTCGAAACGCGTCATGCTGAGCACTTGCTTTATTTATAATTTTGCACAGAAACCTCTTTATCTGCAACAATAAAAGAAGAACTTTTCCCATATTGTGGTCCGTACCTGCTTTTTCGATCGGAAGTGGGATCGCTTCAGGATTGTGCTTGTCATATATATATATATATATATATATATATAAATATATCACCTACTGGCAGTCATTATATTTAGGACCTTGTTTCTATTCAAAAAGCGTTTTTTCTTTTGCCAATATCTTTGGCGCCGTTTGACGAATATTCGCGAAATTCTCAAAACTAATGGGGCACTCCGGTCAGCTTCTGTCTTAAATGTTTCGAGCTGATTCGTCAAGCGGGGGCCCGAAAAAAGGAGGTCCCATAACATGTTTTCTCTATGTTAATTTCCATAGGAAAAGTTTGTCGTGGCTACAGTCCGAACTGCTGAACGGAATGACACCAATTTGGCAGAAAGGTAGCTCTTGGTCCAGAGTGCACCCCTTGCTTTAAATGGTTTAAATCTGTTCAGTAGTTTTTTAAATATTAAAGGAAAAATAAATTTATAGATCTGGGCGGAGCCTATCCACACATCTCATCGTGAGATCTGATTGGCTGTCAGCACTTCATCCAAGAAGTGTTGGCAGCCTTCTTGGGACCAATATACATAAAACAGTAAAAAGAAAGTGGGGAAACACACTATACCCTTGGAGGCTTGGGAAATATAATTATTCAGATAGCTAACTTAAACCATTTATAAAACAATCTGTACGTCAGTTAGCTTACTTACATATTGATAAATCAATAATAAACAATTTCAAACACGGGTGTAAACTTCTCAAATGATAAACTCATTTAATATGAATGGACAAATGAAGGGTACACATTATATACTGATAGAACACAATGACCAAGGTTGATGGATCGTTTTAGAAAGATTAAACCTTCAGGTCATTAATATTAACATCTATTCCAGAATAATAACAACATAGAAAATGAGTCTGAAACAAACAGAAAACAACTCTTTAGGTGATAAATCTCTGAAGGAAATAGATGAGCTTGTCGACGTTTCGGTCTTGGTGACAAATATGTCCATTAGACCATCTTCAGGACGATGAAAGAAGAGTAATAATTGACCCTTATGTCAGGTCACACAAATGTATAAAGCCAGGCGAATCACAGAAATGTTGTGGACTTCCAGGTCACAAACACATGAGTAAAGACTTATTTGATGGCTTGATAAGTGTCCCTACAAATGGACATGAAAAACGCAGTCCAAATGGATCTGCTACAGGTGGTACTCGCTTCCGTCAAGTTACACGTGCATGCCTGCCGGTGAGCATGGAACATTCGGAGGGGCAGCAACCTTACATCTAACCGGATGTATTCACGGTGTGCGTGGCGCAGCCCGTAAAAACCACTGTAGAGCGGTTTGAGCTCATGAACTGTGGTGTAGGCCATCAGTGTCGACGGCATTTCTTTCTGGCCGCGTCCTGCAGCGCAGATGCTACGGTTTATCCTTGAGAGGATTGCTGCGATAGCACCCATCCTGAGGCTGGCACATTGGGGGCCTCCACAGCTGGCACGAACATCTGTTCAGATAGATGTTGATACTTACATAGGAAACACCTTTGCGCTGCCAGCTCACAATTGAAACCTAATAATAACACAGAGACTACCGCTGAGACAGAGGTGAGCTCCCTCTGGGGGAAACAATTTTTTACACCACGCAAAGGGAGGCCCTTGGTTGTTTTGACCCGGCGCCTTGGAGGCCCCTACTAACTGCGCCAGCATCTACAAAGAAATTAATATACATAAGAAATGTTGGCACTGTATCTGACCTCTGCCATCTTCCAATTGAGGGCTGGGGGGCATCGCAGAAGCTACTACTGAAGGGGGATGCATTCCTACTGGGAGAATCTCCGCTTCAGCTGCGCAGGGTGAGTTTCTGGTGTAACCTTGTAAATCCCTAGCACTGTCACCGTCTAAATTTATTGCAGTGCTCATTATATTGGAACGCCTCCCCAACTGCTGGATATTATTTAAGGGGAAGGTCCAGTAGGCTAAACTGGCCTTTGAACCAGGAAAATCAGCGATGGGCCATAGCGGAGACACAGATCCCAACATGGCGGGGGCTCCCAACCGGCGACACATCACAAGGATGCAGACTTGCACTCCCTACTGCTTACCATGCAGTAAAGCCTTACATCTATTGAGGCCAAAACGGACTCTATGAGTATGAGTATGGATTTCATTTCTCAACGACTGGAGAAACATGATGGGCGTATCAGTGAGACAGAGCAAAAAATATTGCATCTGTAAGGCGCATCATTGGCTGGGGAGAGCAAATGATAAATATGGAACGCTTCCTGAAAGTTACTACTGCTAAAAATGAATATATAGAGGGGCGCGTTCGAGCCACAATAACATCCGAATCACAGGAATACCCGAGTCCACTGCCACTGAGCACATGGAAGACTATGTGGAGCGAATGCTGTTGAATCTGTGTGGGGCCTCCTCTTTTTCCAAACTACCGGTGGTGGGAGGAGCCCATCGATCGCTGGCTGCCAGACCCCCTCCGGGTGCCCATTATTGCTCACCTCATGAATTATAAAGATTAGGATGCCGCCCTGAACCTGGCACGGGAAAAACATGATCTAATCCATGAAAGAAACTCTGTCTTGATTTTCTTCGATTTCACTCAAGAGGTCCAGGAAGCATGCAAGAAATGTGTCCCTATGAAATGGAAGCTGCAGCAAGCCAACGTTCCATATGCGATGCTATGCCAGGCTTTGCATCACTCACCAGGAAAAGCAGCACTCCTTCACTACCCCTCAGCAGGCCCAAGACTTCCTAAAAAACTGTCCTCCCACACTCCCTAATCAGGAGAACATGATGGAAGATCCAGATCGACCTCCCCACTCTCGGAAAATGACTTAGTAAAAATTACTGTTGCTTGCCCCGCCTCGGGGCTCTCTCCCGTTGCCATCTCCCTGCTATCAGAGGGAGAGGAGCAACTGTCAACTCAAACGACATGACAGATCTTTCCTCATTTCACCCTATTCTTTCCACTTACTGAACCTTACTGCTGCTTTTGGCGACACCGAATTTCAACTGGCTCCCGGGCACCCTCGACCACCTGATGGGTTACACTTAGCTCTCTGACGGATACCCCCTGTGGGAATTCCCTAGATAATGCTGTTGTCCTTTTCACTCCTCTTCTTTATGTTTGTTTCCTTTCCTAACACCCGCGATACCTATTCCCTCTTGCACCCTTTCTCCTTCCCTACTTGTCCTTTTCTATTACAATATCCCTCCTTTCTTTATGCCCATTTTTTCTGTTTTACTTGTACTATTGGAGCCCACATGGCTATGGGCTATACAGTATATTGTTTATGGACAACCTCTCATCTTGCTATTGTTTATTTTGGGAACTATGGGTGGTAGGAATTCACCTGTGGGTTTGGGCTGTAGGTGTGGGTGGGAGGACGTTTTCTGTTTCGTAATGAAGTATTCACTACACTATGTCTTACAGGGATGCAACAACACGCTCATGTAATACCAGCGGTCAATGTACCCTCAGACATGTGCGCACACTTCACCGTCACTCCTGATTAGCAAGGCACATGATCCACATACCACTGCAAGTTCAACATATAATCTGCTGAAATGGAACATACGTGGCCTACAAGAGTGCAGACATACACTGGTTTACCTAGACCGGCATAGTGCCCATATAGCCATGTTGCAGGAAACCCATCTGGATCCTGAGACCTCACCCACTTTTGTAGGGAAATGGGCTGCCCACCGATGCTTTGCATCAGACTTCACATATGACAGGGGTGTGGTCATTTTACTCATATTCACTGTCCAATATTGGCTCTCCGGCTCCCTCCAACACTAGGAAGGCCACTGCTGTGTAATGTGGGGGCACACAGTTACATACTCTGTCACCTTAGTGAACTGTTATGGGCGCAATTCCGATGATGCCCCTTTCTTTGATAAATTCTGGGGACTAGTGATAGACATAGGGTCCACTCATGTAATTTGGAAAGGCGATTTTAATGTTATATTAAACACGGGCATGGACCAATCTCACAGCTCCCCCGGACCCCACAATATGGCAGGAAAACACTTGGCAAGCATTATGGCTGATTACCACTTATTTGATGCATGGAGAACCCTACATCCCAAAAGGGTTATGCATCTGGTTGGTCAGAGCAACACATCTCAGATAATTCACCTGTGTTGATGCAGCTGCACCTTCCGGCCAGAGACTCCCCATATAGATCGTGGTGTCTTCAGCCCCCAGCCTTGCTGGATGATTGCTTCCATGAAGCGATAAGTCAGAAGACGCAGGACTTCTACCCCAGGAACTTAGAAACTGTCTCAACATTAGCCTGTGTCTGATAAGCTTTTAAAGTCACCATACGTGTTATGTGCATTGCCCAGGGGGGAGGCACCCTACAGGATTGTAGTGAATCGCTTTGAATCTTGATGAAGCCATCAAACTAGCAGACGCTCACGTTGTAGAGACCCAAGATAGGCATGCATGGGCGTGGCTACGCAAGTTGGTAAAGGAGTACCAATCTGAGGCGGAATGCAAACTGCTTTCCCGATCCCGCTACCATCGGGCCAGGGGATTCGGGTAGGGGGAATGGCCTGGAAAAGCACTAGCCGATGTCATACGCACTCCCAGATTTCAAATTACATTTCCGGTATCGCAGATGTGGAGGGCACCCTACACACAGAATCGGGGGGCATTCTCCGCATCTTCTCAGAGTATTACTCCACTCTATACTCCACACATAAGAAATGCCCTAGTGACTTCTCACCCTACTTTGAGGATATCACCATGGGCTGGCTGCAGATATAGAGAAGGACGAGATCCATGTGGCCATAATGCAGCTGCGGAGCGGAAGGCCCCAGGTCCTAATGGGCTACCGGCTGACTGCTATAAGTGTTATGCTGATACATTAGTCCCCATTCCTAAAAAAGTTTATGAAGAGGCAAAGCAATCTGGGACCCTCCCACTAACGATGCGTGAAGCAACAATCATAACATTGCTTAACTGGGAAAAACTCCCACCACCTGTGGCCCTTATAGGCCTCTTTCTCTAATTAATTGTGAAGCAAAAATATTGGCCAAAGTCCTGGCAAACAGACTGAATTTGTTGATGGGGAATTGGTTCTACTTGACAAGGCAGGTTTGATACCCGGGAGAGCCACCTCCCATAACCTACACACCCTCATTCCATTACTGCAGGATATATATCCCGAACTGGATGCGGTCTTTTTAGACGCAACCAAGGTCTTCGACTTCGTAGAGTGGGATTATATGTTGATGGTCTTAGGTAGAATGGGACCCCCACTGTTCAGGTCAACAGTGACCACTCCACATCCTTTCCGATTAAGCGTATCACTAGACGGGGGTGTCCCTTATCACCCCTTTTATTTACTCTTGTCATGGAGCCATTAGCGGTCAAACTTAAACAACATCACAGGGACTGTGCTATACACTATCCATCCCGACATATACTAGTGTCATTGTACACCGATGATATCACCCTTTATATTCGCAACCCACACACTAGCTTGAACCCTGTACTCCGAGAGTTCATCCGGTTCGGAGAGGTAGCTGGCATAAATATAAATTGGGAAAAGTCCCAGATGGTTCCCCTTTCTCCCAATACCCTTACATTCTCAATGGACTACCCACTGACCTGGTGTGACTCAGAAATAAAATACTTAGGTTTGGTGGTCTCCAGGGATAGAGAAGAGACGCTGCGGGCAAACTATGGTACTGCCATTGCATCTATCACTAACTCAGTACCCAGATGGATCTCATTGCCCCTATCGCTGGCTGGGCGGATATCCCTAGCAAAAATGGTAATATTGCCCAAATTGCTCTACCTCTTTCTCAATAGACCATACAGCCCTGGACAGACTTTTTTTCACGCACTTCAAATTTAACTAGTCAGATTGGTGTGGAGAAGAAAAAAAAACAGGGTGAGCTGGAATACACTCGCTTAACCCTTTTCACGAGGAGGCTTTGAAGCCCCAAATATGGAGCTCTACTTCCTATGTGCGCAGGCCCACTACGTGCACTACTGGTTTCAACCTCCACCATTTATGCCGCACCTGGCCATTGAGTAGGTGTCTATGGCCCCCATTCCCACTACTTCCTTCCCCTGGAACCTGTGTTCCTGAATAGGGCTATACTTACTCCACAGTGGCCTGCTCTAATCTTGCATGGTGCAAACTCGCCAGGAAAATTAATACGCCCCTTCTGTACTCACCATTATTGCCCCTTCAGTACCATCATCTCATCCCAGTCACACACGAAACTCTTTGCCATAACATGCTCAGCAAAAGAGGAATTAAGAACGGGGGGGGGTATTTATATCATGAAGGGTTTTTTAAGGATCAGGAAAACTTACTTCAAGGGGGGAACGTCACTCTATTGGAAACGTTTATATACATCAGACTGAAGCATAATGTCAAGGCCAGCAGCCCCGATTTTCCCCTGCAACCCCCTACACTAGATATCCTACATACCTTGTTACAGGCAACCACACCGGCGCATGCAATAGCTAGTTTATATCACACTGCTCAAACTGAATGCCCCGACATGCGAGACGACTCCAGGGTGGGCTGGGACCAGGAACTCAACACTTCACTTACTGATAAGCAGTGGGTACATTCCCATCAGCAAATGGGAAAGATAACAGCCAGCAGTTGGGTAAGCATCATACATTTTAAGTTCATACACCGGATCTATTATACACCAGAGAGGCTATACAGATATAAGTTGAGATCAATTGACAGATGCGACAGGTGCGGGCAAGAGGGGGAGGGCTTGTTGCACTTGGCGTGGCAATGTGCTTTTATCTATACCTACTAGACACAGGTGACAGCCTCCCTTTCCAAAATGGTGAGCACCATTGTCCCCCTGTCTCCGATTGTAACACTTCTGGGCTATACTGAGGAACTACAAAACATGCATAGAAAATTCCTATCGCTGGGGCTACTCCTGGCAAAACAAAGAGTGGCCTGCAGATGGGTTAGAGGGCAAGCTCCTAAGTTTAAAGATTGGTTGAATGATCTCATATACTGTAAAGACAAACTCACAACATATGCAGAGCTATTACGTACGACTTCTCACCCTAAAGATATCTGGGATCCTCTACTGTCCTACTTACAAGCATACCCAAATGATGATTCACTAAGAGAGGCTGTCACCTCTTGCGGTTCACACCCACATAGCTGAATTTCAGTGATGAGAGAGGGATCATACCCACGCATGCAGGCACAGCATAGTCCCCAAACTCGTGCCCTTGAGGCATTGTCGTAATATGGTAAGCAACGCACGGTGCATAGTAGGGTCACACTACTACACTGCAGATTTACCACTTCATGTACAGTGTGCTTGGGCAATGCATGTTCACCCATCAGAGGTCAGATTGGCTGAAGACATTCTAAGGGTAACACATGCCTGCTGGATAACTGTACTGTATGACAAATTGTGTATGGGATACTGTACTTATGTATGAAAAACTAATAAAGAGATTTAAAAAAGTACCTCGTTGTCCTATAAAGAGATGAATGGAAGTCCTGCGATTCATAGGGATCCTCCACCATACCAGTGCTTACTGCAGACATCTCGTGCCTTAGACCATGTCATCCCCTGGTCCAACGAACTTGCTTTTATTAGGGGTTCAGTTCTTATTGGACAGGTCTCATCCGGAGCCTGCAATAGGGTATAAGACCTATACATGAGAACATCAGGCCCAGCAGATTTGTACTGCTTGACTGTGACCCACTGTTTGACAGAGAATGTCTTTGCCATTGATTGGAGTTTTAATAGCCTTTCTGTGGAGGTAAGAGCTTTTCCCAGTTGTGTGCCCAGTATTTCTCCCAAGAGCTTACATTTTGTACAAGTTTCTGTGGAAGACTTGTTCATGTTCAGTCTTACTCTTAGTATTTGTAACACAGTGATGCAAGCGATCATAAAAGACTTTGCCTCTTCCCTTTATTGGAGCCTGGATAAGACAAGAACAGGCATATCGGGGGACCCTGACCCCTGAGATAAGCAGCCACTGGTGCTAGACACTTGATAAATATCCAGCACCCTGAGGTCCATAATAGGTTTCCATTGGTCTGTTTTATTCCTTATCAGAAATAATATCAAATAAAATCCCTGATTTCTTTGGGCTTTTAGGACCATCTATATATCGCTCCTTTGAATTTGAAGAACTCTATCTTGCTGCCTTGCAAGAATATCCAGACAATCCTTTATCAAGGTGTTTGGAATGGACCATGCAGCAGCTTTACAGATGTCAGCTATGGGCATGTTCCCAAGAAAGGTCATCGTATCACCCATCTTGCGGATGTAGAGCTCCATGGGGTGGTAGGTAGAGCCCTTTTGGCTTTAAGGTAACAGTGCTGGAACCATTTAATGATCCACCCGGCAATACTGCCAGGTGAACTTCATGAGGCAGTGCAAAGGAAATAAAAAACTGTTGTGTTTTACGGAAAGGTTTGGTTCTGTCTATTAATACATGAGAACATGTTTTAAGTCAGGAGTGTGAAGTGCTTTCTGGGCTCCTAGTCAGGACGTGGAAGAAGACCAGGAGCACAATTGTTTGGTTAAGGAGGAATGGGGAGACCACCATAGGAAGGAACTTGGGGTTGGTCCTAAGAACTAGCCTAGAATATGGACCAGGAAGAAAGGTTTCTGTATTGTGAGGGCCTGTAGCTCACTAATATGTCTAAGGATGTAATGGCTACCAGAAAGGCAACCTTCCAGGAGAGAAACTACAAAGAGCTAAAGTGCTGTGATTTGAAGCGAGCTCCCATGATGCTTTTTGTTTTTTTAATCATATGTAGTTTAGTTCAGTGATTATGTACAAACTGTTGCATTTTCAATCACTGACGGTCTAACTAAATTACATACTGAACTTGCTTTAAAGAGTGGATTTCTGCCTGTAGCAAGTGAGCATGGAAAGTCTTAAGAGGAAAGAAAAAAAAAACGTTATTTCAGTACTGGGACAGAAAGCGTTGAGATGTAATGCAAGAGGATTGTCTACAGACAGAATCTTACCTGAGGATTTCGACCGTAAGGATAATCCGTTGTGGGAACAGCCTCAAAGGTGTGACTGAGACCTGCCTTAGGTCCTTGACTGGTCAGGACATGGAGCATTGCGGTGTATAGCCACAAAGAGCTTTACTTCCTAGTGCTGGATGGCCTTGGGGTGCTTTAAAGCACAGTAAATGCAGGCCTTAAAGAGTCGTGGTCTGACCCCATGTACAGCAGGCAACCCACGAGTGGGTGAGTCACAGACTTCAGTTTGCTACATTTCCCGCATGGATGGAACCCTGTAGATTTAGGAGGTGACATTTTCCCTTGCACACTGTAGCATTTTAATAAAAAATTCAGTTTCAAGTGAGGCGAGGGGTAGCTCTGAATCCCCATCTGTTGGCACAGAACAAAAGTAACTGGGTAGTGTCTATATAGGGCCCAAACATCACATCCGGGATGGACAGATGCTGGTGTAGAGCCACGTGGCACTAACTGTCGGTGTGCAGAAGTACTGCTTAAGATTTTCCGGATCTGGGAGGCGTGGCCAGCCAAGATGGCCATGTGGACATGATCCACGATGGCTCTGCTACCACCGAGTGATAACGGAAAGAAATCAAACGTCCATCGTGACTCCACTGTCCCAAAATTGAAACACTCACCCGGGGGCACTTGGCGGTGTCAATTTACAGATTTGCCAGTGAGGATATGACCAGATGAGGAAGGATGGCGAGAGGAGTAGTGAAGCGCGGGCCTGAGGTTTGGAGCTACAGTCTTGCCCTGAGACACGAGACGGGGAAGACATGGAGTACCCCGGGGTGTAGCAAACATATGCTCATTTCCCCACTTATCGAAGACACCTGAGCCAATTCTGAATGCCAGAATCAGGACAGTGAATGGGAAGTGAGTGGCACGGGCCACACCGACATGCTGCTGACCCTCCAGCAGAGCGACCCGGGAAGTAGAATGCAAGGCTCCTGGTCCTGGGGGAGCAGCTACCATGAACAGAGCCCACAGTGGTATCAGGGAGGACACAGAAGTCAGTACCGACACGGGGGTGATGCGACCGGAGACTTGCGGCTTGCCTGACTTCAAGATGGTGCCCCCCTGTACAGACGGTTGACAAGCACAGCCTAACGGGGGCTAGAACCTCTCAACGGTGTGGCTGCACAGGAGTTTGTCTGGCCCAAAGGAGGGGGGAACTCTATCCCCCATGGGAGAGTGGCTATAACCTGAGAGCTTATCTTGATGATGCCTGACCTTGGCAGAGGAGCTCACCAGAACCTGATCCTAGTTCTGACCAACTCAGAGGCAAGGACTTTCTACGTGGCCGGCTAAAGGTCTAGAAAAAGGGGCACACGAGGGCACAAGAAGGGCCCAAACATTTTCAAGAGCAATGTGGAAAGGGGAAGACCAACGCACCAGTGGGATTTCTTGGAATATATGATGGAAAACAGGGACGACGACTCATGGAGGCAGTAGTGTTGCCATGATAATTGGAGTGCGCCCTATACCTGAACGGAACTGGCACACGGAGATCTAATCTGGAAGCTAATTCTTGAGCACCATCTCTGCACACCTGGGTGCATTCAGGGTGTATCTTTATGCAGCCCAAAAAACAACAGAATAATAGAGTCTCCAGCTATTTCACCCCCACACCAGCCAAAAGAAACCAAACGGCTACAGGGGAGGAGTACAGGATGGCGCTTACCCACGAAGATCTCCTCACCTCACTTCGCGAATTCAAGCAATAATTAAGAGAGGAATTCAGGGCCAACTTGTCTAACTCCGTCGAGACATTGAAGGCCGACCTCAGTGGCAGACTGATCTCATTACAACAAGATGTGGACTCGGTGGGGGCCTGGGTGGTGGACATAGAGGCCAAGACATCGGAGCTTGAACAATGTACAGACCAGATGGCAGCAACTGCACAAGATCTCCAAAGTCAATTGCATGCAGTTCTCATGAAAAAGAAAGATCTAGAGAACAGGTCCAGGCGAGACAACATTAGAGGAAGGGGCGAAGGGCCCGACCTGGAGGCCTTCGTGGTAAGCCTTTTTTCTGAAACCTTTGGCACAACGAACATGAACTCAAAATAGAAAAAGTACATAGGGTTGAGAAACCCATAAAAAAAGACAAGCTGCGCACAAGAAATATCCTGGCCAAACTACATTACTTTAAGACTAAAGAGATGATCTGACAAGCTGCAAGTAAGCTAGATGTGGTACAGTTTCAGGAATTTACATGTGAGCTATACCAGGACATAGCACCAGCGACCCTGGGGCGCCTACAACAGTTAAGGCCAGTCACAGATAAACTGCACCAGGAGAACATAATGTTTTACTGGACATACCCATTTGGCCTAGGTTTTGAATTATGGAATAAGGCATATCACATTACAGATGTAAAAGAGGCCCTCACACTGTTCAGATTTCTGACACCCGAAAAGGACGACTGCCCTGATGAGACTGATTGCCAAGGAATAGCCACAGCTGGAACCGGGGGAGGAGGCCCGTGGCAGACCAGATGTCCTCCCAAACCACAGAGAAAATGCTGACCCAGCGAAATATGGCCATCACATGCAGCCTATTAGTTACTACCCACAAAGCAGGAACGCCCATAGATCAGAGCACTACAAACCGAAGAACGATAACGTTGTCAGCCTGATGGCAAAGCCCAGTTAGACTATAATATGAACCACAGGACTCCCTGGTTGTCACTCGGGCTTTGCCTATGTACCCGTTCCGGAGGCCCCAGGCTGAAGATAAATGCTGTAACATATGAGACCAGCATTGAAAACATACCTTACGAACAGTTGCTGCATCAGAGCCATGGTAGCAACAGAGGTCAAAATCACCTCCAATGTTCTACGCAAACCACACTACTAACCTTTACAGGAGACCCATTGTCCCAACTTTATTTGCTTAAAGTTTAGGTTTCTTTCTTTTGCAGGAAGCTTGGTGATAAAGAGATATGTGGGGGAACAACATAGATCGCTCAGAACTAACAATGTACACTTTGGCGAAAGAAAGCCTATGTGAGAAGAGTATTAATAGGCAAGATAGAGAAACATTACCGGTATCATGGTGATTAACACTCACACATGGAATGTTCGGGGCCGTAATGCCACAACAAAGCTCCATAAGATTTGGAAATATCTGCTAAATCAGCACTATGATATTGTAGCACTACAGGAGACCATGTAGGCACTTTTGGGAGGATTTGCAGAGGTAGACATAATTTTGATGGGGGACTTCAATCTCACATGGCACTTTGGAACTGACATTACATACCCCCACAGATCACCCACGGGTAGCTTTCCGAAGAGCCTGAAACAGGCGATACGAGAAATGGAATTTACTGATACCTGGAGAGGGAGTCGCCCAGAGGATACAGATTATACCTTTTTCTCCCACATTCATCGTACCTAATCCAGGCTCGACTACGTGTTCCTTAGTCAAGGCATTATCAGGGAAGTTAGAGAAGCGACAATAAACTTCATTCTTATCTCTGGTCATGCTCCAGTGCTCGTCTCTCTGGAGTGGCACAGTCCCATGCCTAAATATAGCCGTTGGTTATTCCCTGGCGTGTTGGTCTGGGACAGAACTCTCCGAGATGATCTCTGGAAATCGATTAGGGAATTTTTCCAACTGAATAAACCCTGAGATGCCACACCCGCCAATAACTGGGATTCATTCAAGATTATAGTGAGAGGACAAAGCCTGGCATTGATGTTGGCCCTTGATAAAGAGACAACCAAAGAATGCCTGGCATTGGAAGGAGAATTGAGCACCCTCTAATAGGGCCATAAAAATACTTCCACATTAACCCTACAACAAAAAGTCACAGCCATGACGAGAAAACGAAATGCAATTTATGCTAATAGAGCATAATTAACATTACTCCGCCTCCGGGTGACAACTAAGAATTAGAAGAGAGACTAGTTCTATAGCTTGCTATACACAGCTGCTCAAATACAACAACACCCACAACTGGACTATCTAAGCTCAGCAACACTTCCACAGGTTACAGTAGCCCAGAATGAACAATTGGGAGAACTTATAAGTAAAGAAGAGGTACGACTAGCAATAGTGACCCGGAAACTACACAAATCTCCTAACGGCACAATACTACAAAACCTTCAGCACTGAACAAATACTCCACCTGACCAGTCTTTTTAATTACATAGCTGGCACCATAAGTGTGCCCCCTACAGTGAGCGAGGCCCTTATCACGGTTACTCCCAAACAGGGTAAGGACTCACAACACTGATCCTTTATATCAATGGTACAGGCAAACATTTCTGCCCCATGTGCCAGGATATGGATTAATGGGGTGAGTTTGGATCCATTTCTATTTGGCAGGGGGACAAAACAGAGGTGCCCACTCTCCCCTCTAGTCTTCGCACTTAGTATTGAGCCCCCGGCAGCAAACATAAGAGAGACCCCGAAAATATGCGGTATCGGTTTTGGATCCGAGGACCATAAGATTTCCCTGTTTGCTGATGACATCTTACTAACACTTACAGACCAACAACAATCCCTAGCAATGCTGCAGGAGGTTTTGAGGTGATGTGAAGAGTTAGCGAGTTCACACATAAACCTACCCAAATCAAATCAAACCTAGCTTTATTCAATTTTTGTTAAGAGAATCATAAAAGCACATAAAATCATATAAGTATTACACAAGATAGCACAGCAAAACACATGGAAATAATTAGACACCGTACATTGAATCATGTAGTGCTCAGACGTTTAAAGGTCAAATATTTGGATCCTCTTTACATAATTAGATTTTGGAAAATCAGACAGTCGCATTAAAATCAATTTCCTATATTTCGCTGAACTGTTTGCTGTGAGCGATCATCACAAGTGCACAGTTGCATAACTCTCGACCAATCATTCATCTTCGGGAAACTCATTAGTCTATGCAGTATCCCTAGTCTAAATCTTGTACAAAGGAGTCTGTCATACGTGCCGCAGACTAATGTGAGATATGGTTGAATGCTATGCGTAGTTAAGATCATCAGGTTATGCAATACTGTAGGCTTTGATATTTCTACTGTTAGTCTGAGGGATTAGAGTAGGGTTAAACCTTTCATTTTTAACACTTTTCTTGTCAAAGTGTCCATTGTGCTCGGCTTAGTATAGAACTCTGGGTGGCCTAGATCATGCATAAAATCCGGCACATACTTTGGCCACGCAATTCTTTAAACACCATCGAGTTTAAAAATATAATTTAAAATATCCTTGTTGCGGTTGGTTTCTACAGATGTCCATATTCTGTGCCGTAACATGATTGGTTCCACTTTTATAATATCTGTGACAGATGGAATGCCCAATTCAGAGTGACAGACGTATGAGGAGGTACTACCCGGGACTGCCAAAATGAATTGTAAGAACATGGTTTCGACAACTTGGAGGGCCTGAAGATCAGAGTATCCCCAGATAACCTACCCAAATCCTTCCTTCTTAACTTGACTCTGTCTGACAAGGAGATGAGAGCATTGGTAGCTGTAACCCCCTTCCAATGGGCAAAGAATGAGCTCACATACCTTGATATGAAGATAGCTCCTAAGATCTCAGGGTAATTTATAGCTAACTACCCGCCACTTCTTCGCCAATTTAAGATCGATATTAAGAGGTGGGCTCCCATATACATGTCTTGGCTGGGGAGAATACATGCCATTAAAATGGTGGTCCTACCAAAATGTCTTCATCTCTTCCAGAGCTTACATGTGGAATTAGAACGCAATTATCTACCTTGCTTTCACACCCTTTTCACAAAATGTATCTGGCAAAATAAAAGAGCATGCCTACCCTTTAGCCTCCTCCAGAAACCGGAAGACAAAGGAAGCCTAGCACTCCCTGACTTAGCTTTGTGTGATAAAGCGACTTAACTTTGAGTCATTACTGAGCGGTCCCAGCGAGAGTCGGACAAAAACTGGCTCCACATGGACAGGGCAATAGTGGAGAAGAGTAATTTGGGATGTCCTCTGGAAACTGAAACCACTGTAGTTTACTAGCTGATTTTTGACATTTATGGTGGGACTGCCTGATGGTCCAGCCCTTTTGAACTGAAATCTGAGCCCAACACACAGATATGCTAGGAGACTCCGTCTCAGACACCCCGGATTTCGCACTTCTGGGCCTACAATTTATCTCCATAAAAATCAAACAAAATCAGACCAGGCTATAATGTGGATCTGCCTGGGGGCAGTGAAAATGGCAATTGCCACAGCCTGGAAAAAGAGGGAAGCACCAGCCCTAACACAATGGCATGCATGACTCTAGCAAGCAGTTACAATGGAAAGCATTAGTGATATCTTTAGAGACAACTTCAAAAACTTTGAATTCACCTGGGGCCCCTTGGTCAGCTACCTCTCCGAAGGTCTCCTACTAGTAGGCTGCCCTTTGCAGGTGAAAGCGATTCATCTCTTCCATTTCTAAACAGTGAGACCCCCACCACTAGCGTACTAACTGTAAGGTACATGCTTAATCCCATGTCACCCGAACGTACTGCTAGGCCTTCTTTTCTTCCTTAATTTTAGGTTGAAAATTCCTGCATTTTTCTGTTTTTATTTCCTTTCTTTTCTGGTTCAAGTTGAAAGGGAGTGGGGTATGAGGGGCATAATTTGGGGAGATTATGGGGCCAATATGTTTTATTAGTTCAGGCAACGTCTTTAATGCTCAGAGAGGGGGGATACCCTGACTGTCCAACAAATGCTGTGTTATGATATAGATTAGGGAAAGCCATAAAGGGATCCTTTTTTCGAATGTATTGCCATGTTATGTATTGGAAAGTCAATAAAAACATGTCTGACAAAAAAGATTTTCCCGGTCTGAAGCCTGGGTAGTATTTTAAAAGATGAGGAGTCTGCTTTTAGAAGCCTGTATCAGTAATTAATTGTCATTGCAATCTCTTCAACATTGATGAAGGAATGAAGCCATGCAACTTTTGTGCCAGCAGAATCTCAAAGAATACTGTACATAAAGAAACTTTAAGGGAATACAGATATCAGTGAGTAAACAATAACATACAAAACAAACAAATGCAGCAATATATTACTAAACAGTTTAGCACTTTCATCATGCTGCAACACAAACTGAAAGCACATGTAAATACAAACATACAATGGGCCAAATGGTGTTCAGACAAAATATCGACAGACAGAAATATTGAGTCTGTAATATCATCACACAGAAATATTGTGTGCAAGGATATCCTTGTCAACAATTTTGATTTTAAGTAATATCGATTTTAGCTGTATCAAAGTCATTAATATAGTTTATAAAAATATTGCTTTAAAGAATATAGTTTTAAAATATTTTTATGTATTGTAATATTTATTTAAATTGAATATTTTATAAAATGTTTGTTTAATTGTTGTTAAGGTATTTTAATATTGTTTTGAAATTGTTAATAAATTTGAAATTAAATTGTATATAGTAACATAATGGGTGGTGGGGTTTATATTGGGTATAGGGTGAGAAGTAAATTAATTATAATTAATTAATAATTGATTTTTAATTTATATTTGTTATTTATTTGATGATTAATTATTTGTTAATTGTAAAATTAATTTTATTTTGTTAATTAACTTTGATGTGCAGGTTGTGTGTTTTGTAGATGTATGTGGTGCAAAGTAAATTAATTACAATTAATTACTAAATAGTTCTTAATTAATATTAATTATCTAATTGATAATTAACTATGTTAATTGTATAAATAATTTTTTAATTATATTTCAGGTGTGTATGTGTGCTTTGTAGGGGTATAGGGTGGAAGTAAATTGTAATTAATAATACCATGTTAATTAATATTATTAATTTAATTGACAATTAATTATGTGAATTGGGTAACGCTAGCATTTTTTGGGGTATGTATTTTGTATGGTTAAAGAGTGTGCAGGAAATTATAATAATTAAGTAATAATGTTAATTTATGATAATTATTCAAATGATAATTATGTAAAATATATAATTCAGATATTCCTTATGTTATATATTTGGTGTAAGTTGTGGCATTTGTAGGATTAAATGAAGTGAAGTTACTTAAGTATAATTGTGTTATAGGTAACTAATATTAATAATTTAATTGACAATTCATTATGAAAAATTATGTTTTTTTTATTTTATATATTCATCATGGTTAATTAAATAAAAATTATTTTAGTAAGGGTTAAGTATTATTAATAATTTGATAAATATTTAATTATGCAACAAGTAAATAATACCTATTAAAGATTTTATTTTATATATGTGTTGTGTACTTATTTTAGATATGTGTTCTATAAATATGTTATTTATTATTGTATGTGCTAATTGTGTTGTGCTTTTTAAATGTAAATAACATTGTCTTTATTGGTTAATATTAATTTGGGACTTTAGCGCCAAATTACGAGTCTAGCGGTCTTTGACCACCAGACTCGCGGTGGCAGTCCTGTGGCCATCCTATTCATATGTGGCCATTTGGACTGCCACCTCTGAGCTGGCTGCGCCAGGGATCTGCCGTTCCCTGGCAGTGGCACAGCGGACAGGGATATCCAATCTGCAAGGCAGGACTGCCACGGCCCACCGAACATATTATGAATTACCCCACTGCCAGCCTTTTCATTGCAGTGAGCCCGCCATGAAAAGACTGGCGTGGGAAAACAAAGCGGGCCTTACAAGGCCCCAATGTCCCCGGAGGCATGGTAATGCATTCAAGGGGCCACAAGATGTGCCTCCCTGTTTGCATTCACACCAAGTTCCAGCATGGATTGGACTTCACAGTCCAAGCCGTGCTGGAACTGCTTTTGCGTTCCTATTGTGGTGCCAGTTTTCAGGGCACCCTCTTGGGAACAGTAAAAGAAAAGCCTGCAAGACATGAGTTGAACTCGTACTCTGGTGGGCGGACCATTCATGGCTTTGGCGGTGCTGTGCCGGTGCAAAGCTGGTGAAGCACCGCAAAACTCGTAATCAGGCCCGTGGCTTTGTATATTCATTATAATAATATTTATAGTTATTTAATATATTTATTAAACGTTGTAATAAATATTGATCTGTTCAAGTTAGTCTGTTTCTAATGCTGCACTGACTGGAGTGGAAATAGTTAATTGTTCAAAAAAAAGTCCAACACTTTCCCTACTATTGCACTGACTGGAGTAGGAATGGTAAATATCACCCCTCCGCTATCCAACATGTTCCTTATTGTGGCACTGACTGGAGTGGGAATAGTACATTTTACACCTCCGCAATCCAACACTTTCCCTACTGTTCCTCTGACTGGAGTAAGAATAGTACATTTACCCCTTGGCATTCCAACTTTCCTTACTCCCTTTACAGTCCACCCCTTTTCATAATCTTGCACTGGCCGGAGTGGGAATATTACATTTTAATTTCTCTGCAATCATATAGTTTCCCTCCTGTTGCTTTGACTGGAGTGGGAACAGTACATTTTACCCCTTCGCAATTCATCTCTTTCACTATACTTGCACTGACTGGAGAGGGAGCAAATTTTAAACCCTCCACTTCTAGAACACACTTTCCCTACTGATACACTGACTGGAGTGAGGGTAGTAACTTTTACACCTCCACTATCTAACACGTTCCCTACTGTTTCACGGACTGGGTTGGGAATTGTAAATGTTACCCCTCCGCAATCCAACACTTTCCCTACATTTGTCTAAATTGTAGTGAGAATAGTATATGCAT
This sequence comes from Triturus cristatus, assembly GCF_964204655.1. Lineage (NCBI taxonomy): Eukaryota > Metazoa > Chordata > Amphibia > Caudata > Salamandridae > Triturus > Triturus cristatus. The sequence goes on along the minus strand of NW_028187984.1, from coordinate 22,148 downwards.
TTTATAGTCTAGTTTATATTGTTTAAATGTATATTAGTATGTTTTCGTTTCTTGAAAATGATAATAATAATGTTTTTAATATTTAATACATTTTTTGTAAATTGCAATTTTGTATTAGTTAAATGTTTTATTTGTAATAAAAATGATGTTTTAAATATATTTTATGGTATATATATATTATTACATTTACAAAAATGATTACATTATACTATAAATTAAAATTATTAGTTGAATAATATTTTTTAATTAGATCTATGTAAATAAATTTATAGATATTAATATATATGTGTGTTTTACTTTTTGGAAATAATTAAAATTGTTTTCTTTTTATTAAACCATTACATATATTTAATTTTTATTGCATTAGTGTTATTAATAATATATTTAATGTTTACTATTTACATTTATATATTTTTATAGAAACAATAGTTAATACAATGATATGAGAATTTTTTTCTTTCTTGAAATGTTTGTAATTTACATGATAAGTATAGCATAACTATATTTTTGACATTGATATTTATGTCACAATATTTTTGTATGGGTATATTTTTGGGGATTACATTTTGTCAGTGAACCGGGCCAAAACAAATCCAACATTAAAAATATAGGCAATGCATACTAACGTTCTGAGGAATGTGCAATTGTACAAAACTGTTATTTCTGCCCCAATAACCAGCTCACCTTCAACATTACAAATTGAATACTAAGGGGCTTATCACGATGTTGGAGTTGCCACCCAACCGACACCATCTTGGACTCAGGACCGACCGACCTGAGGTCGGCGGTTCCGAACACTGTTTGGTTGAATTCCCACTGTTCTCTATGTGAGCTTGTGTTACAGCCATAAACTGACCATAATACAGGATCCTATAGAGAAATGGGTGCATGTGTAAAACCCTGCAGAATGGTACCAGCCGTACAGTGCAGGGTTTCACAGGGGGGTACCCTGGGTACCCCCTGGACCACCGGCCTTAGACCATGGGGGCAGGGCCCATCAAAGTCGCTTTCCGACAGCCTTTCCATGTTGGAAACATCGTAATACCGGCGGCGCAAATGCCATCCATAGGGGGTTACGGTGTGGTTCCAATTGACAGGAACCCTCTGAGCACCGGCCAGAACTGAGTTGGAACGACTGTCTGGTTTACATTCCGACCACAAACTTCGTAATCAGGCGTTGGGCCACAAACCGACCGAGTGTCCCGGAAAGTCTCTGACCAAAGTTGGGAAGCTTTGGACTAGAGGTCAGAGGTTTTCCGACCGACATTGTTATTGCCCTTTAAATAACCGGAAACATGCAACAAGCAGAAATAATAAGGAACTCATAAAATCAAAAACATGAAAACCTGAATCAGAGTGAATGCATTTTGGAAAGTTATAGTTCATGGAGAAGTATTTTGTTTGTAATGGGTAGGTAACACGGAAGCAAACATGGATTCCCACAGAAGGGGTATGGTGACAAATGCTTTGAGACAATATCCTATTAGGCAGTGAATTCCTACAACTTTAGTCACTTTATAGATTATAGAATAGATTGCTACAGCAGAACCATTCGCCTACCTTTCAGGGACCAGAATACCATCATGAAAGCTTGCTGATGACAGCCACTCCAACACCCGCAGCTGATGCTGGTTCACATAGCGCAGAATTACATACTTCCGATACGAAGGAATATCTAGGTGCCAGACAAGAGGACAAAATGTTATGTGTGCCCATAGTGACCATACATATTCTCAAGACAACCCTTCATGTTAATACTACTTGTGTATCTCACAACTAAAGCACTGACAAATGATCTAGCTACAACTGCTGGTCATCATCTATATTTATATCAATGCATGATCGAGAAATATGTGAACTGCTTTGGGTACAAGTTTTCAGCCATTATAAACTACGTTTGTGTTTTATGCATTTATGCAACTATGGTCTCAATCTTCAAAATGAAAGGTACTTTTCGAGGGGTCCACCACAACACCCATTGATTTTGACGCTGCCCCCTATTTAGAAGAGCAGCGTAAATATGAGACAGCGCCAAAATTAAGACCAGGAACAATCTGGTCTTAAACAGGCGAAATGAGGAAAAATGCCTTATTTCTCCTCATTTTTGCTGTTTCCATGTGTGCTGCGTTGTGCAACGCACGTGCAAACAGCAAAATGCCAGTGATTGTTTACAAGCAGGAATATAGCCTCTCACCACTATGTGAACGAACCCGACCCCGACCAACCTAGCCCCTCTGGTGTCCAACCACCTGCAGCACCTGCGTCAGGTACAACTGGGCAAACCACCACCCCCACTCCTGCCACATCCCAGGAAACACCCAGGATCCCTGCCCCACCACCACAATGCAGCCAGGCTGGCCAGGAGGGACACGGTGTACCGGGCACCCAGGAGGAGGCAGGCGACAACGCCAATGCCACCCCTCAGGGGTCCCGGAGACCCGATGTGCCCACAAGGGCAGGCCAGGTGCAAGTGGGCAGGGGTGGTGGGAGTGGAGGACGGCGGAGGCGCGAGCCTGACCGGTTGGCTGCGGAACCGGTATATTCCCATGTCAGAAACATCCTGGACACATACCGGCAGGACACCACGGGCATGGCCCAGGTTGTGTCCATCCTCGAGGAGATCAAGACCCAGCAGGCCCAGCAACATGCGGAGCAACATGCCTGTCTACTGCGACACCAAGGGCGGATGGAGGACAGACAGGCTGAGCTCGTGACGGTGTTCACGGGAATTCACAGTACACTCCGTCGGATAGCCGACAACATGGGCAACCCTCCCTGTGCCACCAGGCGTAGAACATCACCACCCACAGGGAGGGATGAGGAGGAGGAGGAGGAGACATCCGACGGAGCATCCCAAACATCGTCACGGCCTGCTTCTGAGGGTCCCCGCAGGAGGGCGGGTCGTCCACGGAAAAGACCGTGAGGGTCAGTGCAACAGCACCATCTCCCAGGACACCTGGCCCACTGGACCAACAGCAGCACAGCAGCAAAAGACATTCTCTGCCACATGGACTTGCTGGTCACTGTCTGACCAATGTTGACAAAGACTGTGGCATGGACTCTGAGGATTTCCAATGGCAAGGACACCAACTCCCCTAGTGAACTTTGGATTCCACACACCCGGAAAGCCCCTCATGTCATACCCCCCCCACGTACCCCAACCAAAATAAAAAGTTACACCATAAAGAGAAGATGCCTACATTTTGCATTATTACCTTACATGTGTCTTGTAAAGTCTAACCATGCCTGAGTTCTCATTTGACTTCAACCATCCACACCCTGGGGCCTGAGTCTGGCACAGGACACACATGGGTCACATTGTATTAGGCAAGACAGACATGGAGCACCATACACACCCGTGATGGGCCCAACCAGCTGAGGGGATGGCCGCACAACCGTGCCGACAGACATATTGAGTACAGCGACAGCCATGCGCAGAGGTCAGGGATCATGTGGAGTGTCCTGTGGGGCACCCAGGTATGTGTGGACAGGTTGCAGAACCATGTCCTGCAAGCTTGAGTCAGGTGGATGCAGAGAATGGTGGCCTGGCCAACGTTGGATGCATGGGGATGGCACATGTCACAATACCCACACAGTCATGGACATCATGCACAATACACAGTCTAATCCCACACAAACAGCTAGCATCTTGCTACTCTACACATAGACACATAGCCACTATCACGGAAAACCATGCCAGACATGCCGGATGCACCGTGGCAACACACCAGCATTGACTGAGAAGAGGCACCTTGGAGGCATAGGGACACCTTTATTATTCATGTGTTCGGGAATGCAGAGGCAACTCGGAGTACACATGAACAGGTCATGTGGAGTAACATGTGGGTCCAACACTGGAACCCCCCTTCTGCAGCACAAATGCGTGATAGCCATGGAACTGGCACACAAGTGTCGGCTAACAGCTAAACACCCCCTGCTGCTCACGGAGAGGCTGCCATACACCATTGATCCTCTGATGTGGAAGTCCCACACCATGTCAAGCCAATGCAAACCGTATGTGTCCGAGGGCAGTGTAACACACATTGATGCCATCATCACAATCCACAATCCCATCACAGATGACTGTCAACAAGTCTGACCATCTATTCAGGTGTTCCCAGCTGCATGTCATGTGTCCCATGGTGATGCGACATGTCTGCAGAGGAACCAAACATCGACAGGGGCAGTGTGCACACATCGTAAACAACTGCCACACCCAATACACCCCTGATGCATCCCTTACCCTAAGGAGACTTCCAAACTTGTCCGTGCGTGTAACGCTGAGTCAGCACACGATGACGTGTCCATGAGGAATAGCAGTGCCACAACAATGCAACCAGCAGACGGCATGCGCAAGTACCTGGGGATGAGAGACACACTAGAAGTCAGCCACAAAAAGCACAGCCACTTGCATGTGCATGTACTCGACACATGTAAGGATGACAACATGCTAGGTCACAATTATGACTGGGGAGCCTCAATTTGCAGGATTCAGCGCCTATTTAAACTTTACCTGAACCTTGGAGGGGACGCTTGACTGCACGGCGCCCGAGGTGTTGTAACCGCTTTCTGCTGGGGTGGCTGCTGCGGTCCTCGTGGTGACGGAGGCAGGAGACCACAGCCCCCAGAAGCCCCTGCAGTGGCCCCGCCCCAAACAATCTCGCTTTCGCGCCCGGAGGCGCTCATAAGCTGCAGACTTCCTCCGCGGGACCAGCCGGGCTAAGCCCGGGCAAAGGGCAGGCCGTCTGTGGCCGTCTGGAGCCAAAGGAGGCCGGGCCTGGCCCTGTTCCTTGCGCCTACGCGGGATGCTAACTGTGTGGAAGTATCCCCGGCCTCATCCATTGGACTCCGAGACTCTTGCATCCAGCACTGTTAATCAGGTCGTTTTACTCCTAGTTATATGTATGTTATTTGGTGCTGTTAAGATTGATTTCTTTGACAGTCCCCATTGGTGGGTCTGAGGTGTCCACTAAGAGGCATTGATGTGGATACTGTACTTATCAGGCACATTACCCCCAATTTCTGCGTTAGTATAAACAGGTGGGGTAACGTCAACAATAACAAATAAAAAAAATTCTGGACCATGGTCAAGTCAAAGAACCACCAACCAAGGATGGAGGGAGGGGTAAAGGGTACCCTGGACGCTTTTACTATACGCGCCAAGTCACTGTTAGCCCATGAGATCCAGCTGACCGAGCAGCGGCTCTCGCTAGATTCCCTAATAGCCAAGAAACGGTCCTCGTTGGGCAATATAGCTCTCTGCCCCACGCCCGGTGGAGGGGCCCGTTTATCCCAAGTAACACAAGCCCATCCAATCCAGTCCGACTCCACTGACATACTAACGGTGGCAGAGTGTAGTTCACAGGGGGACTCAGATACATTAGGCCCGACCATAACAGACCTCACCAATAAAGGCAGCCTGAAGCAATTGTCTGGCAATACCAACACCCTGTTGGTTATCGAAAATAATACATTGGGAGGAGAAGATCTAAGGGGGGCGACTAGCGTCCAACGATTAGCGCCTAATACAGAACCCACACAGGCCCCCATTAGTGAAGTGATTACATGCTCCAAGAGATCCCAACTAGTGACAGGGCACCTAGATAGAGGTGGAACGCTCTTAGCAAACCGTCCTAGCAAGCCTAGCCGCAGAGGGCAAACCAAGCCTAGCAAAGGAGGTAATATGAACCCTGAGAACACAGTATGTCCAGCTTGCCAAAATATAAACGGGGTGGTGGGGCTGCATGACATCACCACAGCATTTGGGGAAAAAATGGAACAGCTCCTACTTCTACATCTAGATCCAGTCATGACAGCAATTTCCAACCTGGTTGGGAAAATAAGTAGGATGGTAGACCCAGTTAGCGGACAGCCATCCAGGACCAAGCCACAGAGGAGGGAGGAGGAACCAGTAATGGCTGATTGTGGGAATAAGGCCGCTACTAATATTGACCCCGGGCCCAGAGATCACAGGGAAATACACTTGGAACAAGTGAATACAAGTAACGGGATCCCGTGTTGTAAGGCCCAGGGTAACACACGAATCCTTCCTGACCCTAAGGACGTCTGTCGGGGACTAAAAGAGCCTGATAATGCTGACAAGATCATTGGGAATGTTTGCGCCCAGAGTACCCCAGGCCTCCAGACACTGGATTTACCCCCCCGCTTCTAGCCCCTACTCGATTGTGTTAGTAGGAGTGGCTGGTCTTAACAAAGATAGTGAAGAAACGACCAGCACACTGATTAATAAAGCCTCGCACTGGCTACTCAGTAATACATCTGCCAGGAGTTTGCAGCACAGGCACATCCTTATGGCTAGGAGAGCTGCCTGGATTGGAAACACTGAGAAAAAATTTGCGGGCGACTGTGTGATTGTCAATTTTAGGCACCCCGAGCTAGTCAGAGATCTGCTTGATAACCGTCACGAGGAGGGTGGCAATGGGTCCTGTATTAGGATGTTACCCCTGCATTTCTTTTACAAGAATAGAGCCCTAGAGACTGGGACGAGATGGCAGGGGTCTGGGGTCGTTAAGAAAAGGAGGGAGGAGGTTCGTAGTAATGTAGTGAACAGATTTGCCCCCCTCTCAAGTTTGTCCGCCCTGGATGAGCAAGACTGACTGACGAAAATAGGGAGCGGGGAGATTGAGATAGAACCAGATAATCATCGCATTATTGGAGACACATACCCATTAGGGGCACCCGATCTGGAACTAGGGGCACCTGATTTAGATTTAGTAGTTGGCAACGCAGTAGGGTTGGGGAGGGAAGCTGAAATCATGACCCCTTCAGTTAACTGTTTAAATACGTGTACTCCCCCAAGAAAGTTGCCCGGAGCACTCAAGGGCCCAGATTTAAATCACAAAGAACTGAGGCTGATTTCCTGGAACATTGCAGGGCTTGTAACCAAGACCCAAAATTTGGACTGGCTAGACTTCATTAAAAAACATCATGTCATCTGTCTCCAGGAAACATGGGAAACAAGCAATAATGCGTCATTCCTCGAAGGCTATAAATCGTTTTTTGTCGCGGCCCGGAAATCACCCATGGGCCGCGCCAAGGGTGGGTTAATTATGTTCGTGGCATTGGCACTGCAAGGGAGGTGGGTAGACCTGGGGTGGGATTCAAGTTGCCTCCAGGGTGTAAGATTTACATCTAAGGGTACAAAGATCATTTTTATAAACTTTTATAATGCGGGACAATCTCAGTTAAATTTGGCTGAGCTGGAGGAGAGGCTTACTAGCCTAATTGACACAAGGGATGCAGGCACCCAGTTAATCCTTATGGGGGATTTTAACTGCCATCAGTGCCCCCACCTGAAATGGGAAGGTGGTACGTGGGATGCCTGTCCTTCTACTAAGGGCTGGCACCCGGAGCACTCCAGAGAGGGTCTGGCACTTAGCAGAATTTTGAGCAAGTTTGCTCTAACTCACACGATGGACATGATTGGGTGCGGGACGCCTGATACAATGGTTCCGTCCTTTAAGGGGAGGGGAAATGACTCAATTATCGATTACATCTTCATATCCATTGTCTTAGAAAGTAGGGTAGGCCACTTTGAGATAAAGCCAAGCGTGTTCAGTGACCATAACCCTCTGGCATTGTCACTGGTGGACACGCTCTGTATCAAAGTGGCTAAAAAGACCACCGTGGGCGAATATAGGGCTAGGGATCAGGGGAGGAGAATTAAATGGAGTAACATTGATGGCGATGAACTCCATAGAGTTCTCCTCGCCAATGCAGAAAATTACACCTGGAGGTGCCTAGATCCTAACGTAGAGGGGACGGACCTGATTACAGCGTTCGAGGGTACTGCTCAGCATATAGATAGCCTTTTAAGAAGTAAACCGAAGCCCCAGGCAGATTTTCACCCTAGATGGTTCGATAAGAACTGTTCAAAGGCCCACAGGGACCTGAAGTTGGCTCTAACAACAGTCCCAAAGGATAAAGGAAAGATCGCCGCATGCAGGAGTCGCTACAAAAAAGCGACCAAGTTGCGGAAAACTTCCTTACAAATTGAAGCATGGGAATCTTTAAGAGAGGCCGCAGAGCTCAGAGACTTGAGCAGCTTCTGGAAGGTAATAAATGCCCCGTGTTTCCAACCCCCAAACAAACCCCAAGTGGCGTCTCATATCTTGCCAGAAGCGTGGGAGGCGCACTTCATCAGCTTGTATAATCGTGGGGAATTTGAGGAGCAGACAATTCCAGTCATAGGACTCTCTTCCTGTGCCTGGACACCCATTACGGTGGCTGAGGTCCAATTGGGCATAGATGGCTTGGTATTGAGAAAGGCGCCAGGGCCGGATGGGATACCCCCAGATTTATTTAAAAGCCAGATAGACCTTTGGGCGCCCATACTAACTAGGGTGTTCAACACAGCTATTGAGGTAGGTATGCCTAGATCCTGGTCTACGGCCGTCATCGTGCCCATATTCAAGAAGGGTAATAGAAATGAACCACAATGTTATCGCCCAATATCCCTCATAGATGTTAATGGCGAAGGTCTTGGGGAGAGTCATTCTAAACCGCTTAATGATTTGGGCCGATGAAAACAACATCATCACGGATGTGCAGTATGGTTTCCGAAATGGGCGTTCCACAACTGACCATGCCTTAATCTTTATCATCTGGTGGCAAAGTACACCGTGGCCAGGGAAGGTACAGTTTATTTGGCATTTATGGACCTCTCAGCAGCTTTCGACTGTGTGAACAGAAGAAAGCTGTGGGAAATCTTGAGAGCCATGGGCGTGGACCCAGGATTGATCCATGCTTTACGAATGCTCCACCAAAACACCACGGCGCGGGTCAGATTTACTGATGAGGGCGATGTCACAGAGGACTTTCAGTGTCGCGGTGGGGTGAGACAAGGATGCATCCTTGCGCCCTTCCTGTTCACGCTCTACATCAATGGGCTCGATAAGGCGCTCGGAGACTTGGAGGCAGATTGTCCCTGCATCGGGAGGAGAGGCATACCCGTCCTCCTATATGCAGACGACGCGGTCCTCTTGGCGCGCACAGGTAGGAGCTTGCAGGCCCTCATTAGCGGATTTGTTAGTTTTATGGCAGACCTTGACCTAGTTCCTAACCTCACAAAGTCATACGTTATGGAAGTGGGTAAAACCCCCCAAACGAATTGCGTTTTTACCATAGGTACACATAAACTCGAGAAGGTAAAACTTTTTAACTATCTGGGGATCCTATTCGATAAAGACCTAAATTTTAAACCCCTCGTAAGTCACAAATGTAGCCAACACCCTAGTGCGGTGGGGTCAATAATGATTTATGCATGCAGACTTGGCCGTTGGTCACCCAATGAAATAGCGCACTTATATAGTTCTGTTTGCTGCGCTAAAACCCTGTATGGAAGTGAGGTGTGGGGCTTCACAGACGGGGAAAAAATTCAATTGGAGGAAAACAAGTTTTTAAGAAGACTCCTGCAAGTGCCTCAAAGCACCCCTTCCTTTATAGTCCACGAAGAGCTGGGTATTTCCCATATTAGTGAGAGGGCTTGCCTCAAACCTATCATTTGTTGGATTAAAATCTGGACAAACCCTGAGGCAAGTCTAAGTAGACAAATCTTGGAGGATGGTATGAAGGGGGACAAGGGGCCGCAAATACCCTGGCTTACATATGTAAGGGACACACTAAACAGTCTGGACCATGCCAATTTCTTTAATGATCCCGCCACACTAGCTAACAGAGACAAGGGTGTCATAAAGGCAGACTTCCTACGATATTCATCCAGGGTTAGAGAGGAAAGGGAAGGGCGGAAAAGCACCGTAAGACAATACCAGCTCACAAAAACTTGTGTGGGCATGGAATTTTACCTGTCCAATATACACAATAGACAGGATAGATTCCTGATGACAAGATTCAGGCTAAACCTTTTGCACCATATTCTATCAGTCCCAGCTGGTTTTGCAAGCGATGTAAGCATAAAAGGGTGTTGCGGCTGCGATCTACGATCTCTGCAAGATACCCTTCATTTCGTCCTAATTTGCCCATTTTATGCCTACCCAAGGACACGGTTTTCAAAAACCATTCTGAAATGCTCCAAAATCAGACAGGCTAAAGTGGCCCTTTTATTTCTTAAACTCTCCGCTGACCCCTTTGTATTATTTAGCACTGTGCACTTTTTGCGATTGGCAGTTAGACTAAGAAACACCAGCGGAGAGGACTAACTGTTAGGGTCGCTCCCCAGTTTAAATGTACATAAAATATACTAATTGTCTGAGAAAGTCGCATATAATGGATTATAGTACTTGACTGTCCCGTTTTTTACTCCCATGTATAGTGGGGTTTTATCATTGTCGATTTTACGTGTTTTATGTATAATGATTGAAGTTTTTCACTAAAGTAAGATTGTTTTATGATGTGCATCTTTTATGGATATTCTCAAATACCTGAATAAAGATATTTGATTCATGATTCATGACTGGGGAAATACACTCATCACTGGCACCATCACTCCAGTGACACATCCACACACACCTCTGACTCACGTGCCATACATGCAGATGGACACACACATCGCAACACATGCCACACGGGGACCAATGCGTGCACACACAGACACTGGTACTCACCACTAAGCAAAGAAGTCGCGTATGAGCCGGCTCCGGATGTCCTCTTGCGGAACCACATCCTCCACATCACTAGCCCCATTGCCAAGCCCTTCGTCCTCCACGGGTGGATGGTCCTGATCATCTTGATCCAGGATGAGTGGCACAGCTTTCTCAACTGCCATGTTGTGCAGCATGCTGCAGACCATGAAGATTTTGCAGACCTTCGCCGGGGCATATGGGAGGGCGCCGCCGGTCTTGTGGAGGCATCTGAATCGGCTCTTCAGGAGGCCAAATGTCCTCTCTATCACTCGCCTTGTCCGGCTATGGGCGGTGTTGTAGCGGAGCTGGGCCTGCGTGATGGGGTTGCGGAGAGGTGTGATCAGCCATGGCATGTTGGGATAGCCAGCGTCCCCTACATGGAAACCACATGGGCATAAGTAGGACAGGAGAAGCGGTCGTGCTGGAAGTCTACGCAAAATACAGGACAGACAGAGTGTACCCACCAACAACACGTGCTCGTTTGTTGCGCAGCTGCGTCATCATTTCAGGCACCCTGCTATGCCTCATGATGTAGGCATCGTGTGCTGATCCTGGAAAACGAGCACAGACATGTGAAATCACCATGTTGGACAGACACACCACAAGGGCATTGATGGAGTGGTAGTGCTTGCGATTCCTGTACGCTACCTCCTGTGCCTGTGGTGGTACCAAAGCCACATGTGCCCCATCTATGGACCCAATGACATGGGGCATCCCTCCCAGGGCATAGAATCCATGCTTGACCCCAGTCAACAGTTCAGGAGTTGGGAAATGGATGAACTCATCCAGGTGAAGCAACATGGCCTCTAAGAAATCATGCAACACACGGCTGAACATGCTCTGGGACATGCCACCAACATGAGCTATGGTATATTGAAAGGTACCCGTGGCAAGAAAATGTAGGGCTGCCATTACCTTCAGCTTGGGTGTCAGTGCCGTAGGATACCTGTGCAGCGGTTGCAGGTGTGGTGCCAGCCTCGCCGTCAACTCCTCAATCAACAGTTGGGGGAAGCGGTAGCACTGGATACAGTCATTCTCCCGCATGTCAGCCAAGTCTGGAATTGGTCGGGGAAGAGGCGGCGCTCTGCAGTAATTTGGAAGTGACAAGGAAGAGTGAGTGCACTACAACAACAATTTATTTGTACTGAGCACATGTTAATCTGTCAATACACATATGCGACATACGGAGTCAGGTTTGTGCCACATGCCCTGGACACGTATGGCTGCCAGGTGACACTCCTACCAAGACCCAGCTACACACGGAGATTGTGAACCTCCACATGCCATGGCATGGGATTAGTTGTGTCCCAGTGTAAGTGAACAGCCAGACGCAACACAGGAGTGACATACATCAACACATCAGCAGAAGTAGGATGTCGATTTCAGAGACTGGTAGCGGAACACTAGAGCCACAGGTCACATGACATGACACTAGGACAGCCCACACACCTTGCCAATAAGGTGTACATGTAATGACTCACCACACATTCAGTGAGAGGATGCAGACATGTCCTTGTGACGCTACTCCGTGTCCCATGCATACATACGCACCTCACATCCGATACCACATGTGGCCTGGTGTGCGTAACAGTGTGCCATGTCCATCTAAACACAGACACATGTTTGTTGCTGCAACAGCTGATGCTTTTGAGGGAGCACCAACATCAAGCTAATGGGAACACCCCACACATACATGACATAGACACATCGTGCACTGTGGGTAGTCACATGTCTGGTGTGGTAACCCCTGTAGCGGGCATCAGGGGACACTTGCGTGTGTTGTTGACTGTGCCATGCCAGTGACGCTCATCCCAAGTGTGCAGTACGACATGCACACATGTCAAAGGAGTTAAGGGCATGCCTGGCACACATTGCACCGTCACACATGACATCTGTACACATCTCATCATACATCTGGTGCCTTCTCGACTCAGGAGTAATGTGCCACATCACAGCCTTTCACACCTGTGCCCCACACATGTAGTACTGCCCAGACAATGCCTTGATGTCCATCCATGGACAAGTATGTCAGCCCTATTCCTTCCTGTGTGCTGCCTGTCACCACTGTGATGTGTGAAAGGCACCGTACAGGCCTGTGTGCGTTCCCTATCACTATGGGAGTGCTGCCGTATGCGTACCCATAGTGGTACGGACCGTACACACGCCTGTACGCTCACTATCACTATGGGTGTTCTCGCGTATGCGTACCCATAGTGGTACGGACCGTACACATGCCTGTACGCTCACTATCACTATGGGTACGCATACGCGAGCACACCCATAGTGGTACGGACCGTACACACGCCTGTACGCTCACTATCACTATGGGTACGCATACGCGAGCACACCCATAGTGATACGGACCGTACACACGCCTGTACGCTCACTATCACTATGGGTACGCATACGCGAGCACACCCATAGTGGTACGGACCGTACACACGCCTGTACGCTCACTATCACTATGGGTACGCATACGCGAGCACACCCATAGTGATACGGACCGTACACACGCCTGTACGCTCACTATCACTATGGGTACGCATACGCGAGCACACCCATAGTGATACTGACCGTACACACGCCTGTACGCTCACTATCACTATGGGTACGCATACGCGAGCACACCCATAGTGATACGGACCGTACACATGCCTGTACGGGCCGTTGCTATGCTTTTGGGGTGCCCTAGGGCCCCGGTACGCACCGTACATGTGTGTGAAACTCCAAATTACATAGGGGACACATGAGGGACAAGTATAAAGGCCTACATGCATGCTGGTTGTCATGGAGACCAAGTTTAAAGTTTGAATTTTTTTCAGCAGGTGCACAGCAGAAGTCAGTTTGAATAAATCTACTTTGTTGCAATGTGGTTCTGGAGTTGACATCATGCTCAAGAAAAAAACACAATCAGAACACACTGACTGTGCTAGGTTTGAAGGGATTGGAGGAAACATAGGATGCAAATGTGGGTGACCAATCACTCTGTACTCCTGTGCATGAAACAGGCCAGCAAGGCAGATATAAGGCAGCCAGGTCCCATGAGGGAGCACTTGCCTGCACATCTTTGGATTCTGCGACCCAGCTGCTGCTACTGATTCCCTGGAACCATGTCAAGCTCTGTGGAGAGGTCACAGCCTTTCACCCTGGAGGAGAACCTGGCATTGCTGGATGTGATCCTCCCACAGTACCCCCTGCTGTATGGGCGACCAGGGTATCAGGTGAGTGCAGAGTCTACTAGCACAGACTGTGTCCCTTGTTTGTGACTGTGACTTCTGGCATTGTGTCCAGGTGTGACACACATGCTATGTACTGTAGGGGGTCCCAGGGGGGGGAATGCCTGATGTCTCCCAGCCAGAGCATGCTGTGGTGCATGTCTGCCGTCCTCACTTGCATTGTGTTTACTGTGACAACCACTGCATGGTGCATGCCACATTCTGCCTGTCTTGTCCTCCTGGGAATGTAGCCTCTACAGTCCTCATGTGATTATGTGGTCAGCTCAGTGTGACAGGTGACTGTACCCACAGATGTGTGTTAGTTCTGTGTACCTGTGCTGAGAGTGTCCACATGATGTGTTCGTACCCTGGACATCGGTGTGTGTGTAAGTCCCCTGTCATGTGGGTGGGTGCATATGTGGAGTGTGGCACCCGGGCTGCATGAGGGATGGATGTACCCTGCCCATGTGATGTGAGCAGGGAGCAGTGCTGTGTGTCTGACGTGCAGAGCCAGCCCCACACCTGTGAGCCCCCCCCCCATCTAGTGGCACATGTGCAGAGTGAGGTTTATCGCTGCATTTGGCAATGGCAGGTGAATGGCCTGTGGCATGTGACTGCTTAGAGGTGCTGCACATTATCCTGGTGTAGCTTGTGATGCACAGTGTGAGCCTGGATCATTGATTGTGTTGTTGCCCTCATTCCACCTGTGTACTTTCAATGGCACGTACTGCTTTTGCCCTTCCCCAGAGGATCATGTCCCTATGACAAAGGTGCAATGCGTTGGATGCATACTATGCCTTGTTGTAAACAGCAAATTTGTTCTAATATGTGTCTCTGTGACATGTGCCAGGTGTATTGATGTAGTGTCACATCCTCACAGGTAGGCGCCTCTGCCAAGAAGCAGATCTGGATGAACGCCGTCAGTGCCGTGAGGAGGACGGACGGTCGCAAGCGGCGCCTGGCCCAGGTGAGGAAATGCTGGCAGGATATCCGGTGCTGGACGTGGAGGATCGCACGGGTCCTGTTGGGGGACTCACCTGAGACCCATAAGAACCGCGGGCGCCGCCGTCTGACCCACATCCACAAGCGTGTGCTGGCGGTGGTATTTCCAGACTTGGACAGGCGCTTACAGGAGAAGCAGCAGCAGGAAGGGGGTAGGTACATGTGTGTTTGTTGTGTGTCACCAGCATTTGTAAGTGCACAGTTGCATGGATACACTGCCAGGGTTTAAAGGTGCTGTGCAGATCCTGTTACCCACAGTATAGTGGTGCTCTCCTGCCTCCCTTTCCCTCCTTGCAATGTGTTCCCTGGTCTGTGTGTAGTCACTCCTTCACAAGGTTATGTAGGCTGGCACTTTCTCCACGTGAACTATGCCTGTAGCATCATGTGTGGGGGTGGTGTGTAACAGGTTTTGGGACCTTGCCTGTGCCCTGTCCAGTTCAGTACTTGTGGGTTCCATGTCAGTTGGCACTGATGCTGAGTCCAGACATGGGAGTTAGTCTCTCAAGTGTCATGCCTTACAGCACGCATGTCCTATGTTGTGGCCTGTGACATGATGTGACATGATGTGCATGATTGTGCGATACGCATAGTGCAGGGAGGGTGGCGTGTGTTGCAGTCATTCCCCTTCAGGACCATGGAGTTGTGTGGCCACTACTGTCCCCTGGGGCATATTTTCCTAGGTGTCATCACAAAATGTGGACACTCTCAGTGCCTACAGCATAGGTTGTGCTCTGTGCCATTGTCCCCTGGCACCATGTATATTGACGTAATATGTAGTACAAGTGTCCACTGTACAGCCTGACCTGATTTTCCTTGTTCATACTCACGGTGGCCAGTGCCTGTGTGTCTTGTTACAATCATCTGATGATGACCATTTGTACTTGATTATTTGGACAGGCGCACCTTGGGTATTTGGTGTCCAATCTTGCATTTATGCAGCCCCTGTGTATTTCACCCAGACTAAGAGATGTAAATGCTTCCTGTGTCTCAACAAATTGTCTCATGTAGGGGGTGGTTGGTGCGGGCAAAGCCTACATGTCAAAACCTGATGTCTCCTTGCTAGGTCTGGCCAGTGTGTGATGTTTGTCTGGACATACACTCAAGGTGCAGTGAGCCAGTCATGGTGGGCATGTTTTCAGTTTTACCTGTGCAGCATGTACCTCAAGTTCATGGATATGGTCCCTGCTCATCCCCATTTTCGGCAACGCTGTGTGGTGCAGATGCAGTGCTGGATTGTCCCCAGGGCCTGGCTCCTCTGTCAAACTCCATTTCATGTCATTTGCTATTGTGTCATGCTCTCCATGGTTTTTCAGTGGCATGGTGGGTCAACCAACTGTGTTTTGCATGCCCTACATCTGTACCTTGTTTTGTAGATGTTACTGATCTTTCTTTTCAGGCTATGCACTGTAACCTATGTAGATTGGTCTCATGTGACATATGTATATAGGTGTATGATTAATTGCTATCTCTTCACCTTGCCCACAGCATCGTCGGGTGACATGAGCACAGACGGAGCGGAGGGACCGAGCACCAGTGCCAGCGTTGACATCGTGGCTGGCACATTGAGTGGAACTGAGGCGGAGGAGAGTGAGGCCGAGGACCTGTCCACTGGCACGACAGAATATGAAGCTGACGGGTCCGAGGATGATCTCTCCGAGTGGGCGGAGGCTGCACCAGCAGCTAACAGCGGCACAACATCTCACCCCGCCCCCTCCATTGCCATCAGCCGCCTCCCACTTGCTCGTGTCCCTTCCCAGCGTGCCCGGTCACCACATGTTTCCTTCCTGCCAGGCACCGCACCCCCTGCCCCTGTCTCCACTGCTGCCGCCAATGCCGAGTCTGTGGACATCCAGCGGCAGTTGCAGGTTGGTCAGGCTGCGATGCTTAATGTCCTCCATGGCCACAGCCAAGTGCTGAACAACATGAAGGCATACTTGGAGGGCATTTTCTCATCGCAGGCTGACCAACGCAACTTGCTGAGGTCCATTGACTCTACACTGACTGCAGCAGTGGGTCTCCTGCAGCACTACATCCAACCCCCTACCCCTGACCCATCCACACTTCCCACTCCCATGCCTGTCCCACGTACACCCAGACGTCAGCATGCACCCACCACAACAGACACAGGCACCACACCAGCAGGGAAGGTCATATGCACACCTCCTGGCACGCACACACAGGGTGAAGTAGGCACACCCACTGGGTCAGGGGGCAAACGTAAGCCACGCAGCCAGAGTGGGAGTCCGCATTCCACCAAATCCACTCCCTCCAAATCCCCTCCCCTCAGCTCTCCTGGCCGGCAAAGACTCCTTCATGGCCGCTCTGTCCCTGAGCCCCACTGTGACACCACCCCGCAAGCAGTCAAGGGAGTCCCCAGTCAGGGTGGTTGAGTCCCCCCCCCCGTCCACACCCTCCCCCAGTGGCGCTGCGACCCATCCCTCCGCCCCCCCCCCTCCTTGGGGCCTGTGGTTCCTTCGGGTGCAGGGGAGTCGCTGGAGGACCTTGCTAAGGTGTGCAGCGCCATCCTGGCCTCCGCCTTTGGCCCTGCCCCACCCCCTGTGGTGGAGTCCTCCATCCCTGCACCCACGACGCCTACCCTTCGCCCTCATGTGCCTGCGGTGCCTGGTCCTTCCCCCCCACATGATGCCCTCCCCGCTCTGGAAGACGAAGGAGTCTGACTGTGCAGGCAAGCTAGGGGACACGCGTCCCACTGTGTCCCCCACCTGGATTTGAACTTTGGATTGCCCTATGGGCATTGTACATTTTGAACTTTCAAGGGACAAACTTATTTTTGGATGCTGAATAAAGCAATTTATTTTTCCTTAGTACACTACTGTCTGTCTGGTACTGCTGTTGGTCGACCTGCCCCATTATTTTGGGTAGTGATAATGTGTTGGGTGTGTGGGAATTGTAGTCTTGTGCTGGTCATAGGGTGGATCCTGGTATCTGTGTGCCATCACAAGCTGTTGGCTACATAACTTTGTTCATGTAAGCAGTTACTGCATGGTGACATCGTCCCAAGGTGTGCTACTTCCTCTGTGTAACCTGAAATCTTCCCTGCAGGGTCTTTCCAATATGTGGTGCTGAGCTGTGTCTACATTGGCTGGGTGTGTGACGGACTCGTTAGACTTGGGCCATGCATGCTGAGCGATGTCTCCACCTGCATCATTCGTGGCGTCCTTGGTGGTCACTGTACTTGTGTATGTAGACTGTTGCCATGACTTCATGTGTACATGTTTTATTTTTGGCGCTATGCATGTGTATACTCCCAGCCTCGCACACATGTGGTACATGTACTGCAGGATCTTTGTGCACCTGACTGACATTTGTGGGCATTGGATCTGTGGGTACTCCACCCTTTTCTTTGCAGGGGCACTGCTGGGAGTGTTGGGCACCCACCCCTCCTGTGTCTGGGCACTGCTGGGAGGACTCTGCACCCACCATTCCTGTGACTGGGCACTGCTGGGAGGACTCTGCACAAACCCCTCTTATGACTGGGCACTGCTGGGAGTGTTAGGCACCCACCCCTCCTGTGTCTGGGCGCTGCTGGGAGGACTCTGCACACACCCCTCCTGTGACTGGGCACTCCTGGGAGGACTCTGCACCCACCCCTCCTGTGTCTGGGCACTGCTGGGAGGACTCTGCACACACCCCTCCTGTGTCTGGGCACTGCTGGGAGGACTCTGCACACACCCCTCTTGTGACTGGGCACTGCTGGGAGGACTCTGCACCCACCCCTCCTGTGACTGGGCACTGCAGGGAGGACTCTGCACACACCCCTCCTGTGTCTGGGCACTGCTGGGACGACTCTGCGCCCACCCCTCCTGTGACTGGGCACTGCTGGGAGGACTCTGCACACACCCCTCCTGTGACTGGGCACTGCTGGGAGGACTCTGCACACACCCCTCCTGTGTCTGGGCACTGCTGGGAGGACTCTGCACCCACCCCTCCTGTGACTGGGCACTTCTGGGAGGACTCTGCACACACCCCTCCTGTGTCTGGGCACTGCTGGGAGGACTCTGCACACACCCCTCCTGTGTCTGGGCACTGCTGGGAGGACTCTGCACACACCCCTCCTGTGACTGGGCACTGCTGGGATGACTCTGCAAACACCCCTCATGTGTCTGGGCACTGCTGGGAGGACTCTGCACACACCCCTCTTATGACTGGGCACTGCTGGGAGTGTTAGGCACCCACCCCTCCTGTGTCTGGGCACTGGTGGGAGGACTCTGCACACACCCCTCCTGTGACTGGGCACTGCAGGGAGGACTCTGCACACACCCCTCTTATGACTGGGCACTGCTGGGAGGACTCTGCACACACCCCTCCCGTGTCTGGGCACTGCTGGGAGGACTCTGCACACACCCCTCTTGTGACTGGGCACTGCTGGGAGGACTCTGCACCCACCCCTCCTGTGACTGGGCACTGCTGGGAGGGCTCTGCACACACCCCTCTAATGACTGGGCACTGCTGGGAGTGTTAGGCACCCACCCCTCCTGTGTCTGGGCACTGCTGGGAGGACTCTGCACACACCCCTCCTGTGACTGGGCACTGCTGGGAGGACTCTGCACCCAACCCTCCTATTTCACGATATGTACGCTTAGAACATACACGGGTGTGGGTTCGCTCCATGCACACGAGGTGGGGGTACGGTCCGTACGTACACTGTTGGCATGGGGGGTACGCTCCATGCATACGCGGGTGAGGGTACGGGTCGTACATACACTGTTGGGGTAGGGGGTACGCTCCATACGTACGCGGGTGCGGGTACGGGTCGTACTTACACTGTTGGGGTGGGGGGTATGCTCCATACATACGCGGGTGAGGGTACGGGTCGTACTTACACTGTTGGGGTGGGGGGTATGCTCCATACGTACGCGGGTGAGGGTACGGGTCGTACTTACACTGTTGGGGTGGGGGGTACGCTCCATACGTACGCGGGTGAGGGTACGGGTCGTACATACACGGTTGGGGTGGGGGTATGCTCCATGCATATGCGGGTGAGGGTACGGGTCGTACTTACACTGTTGGGGTGGGGGGTACGCTCCATACGTACGCGGGTGAGGGTATGGGTCGTACTTACACTGTTGGGGTGGGGGGTACGCTCCATACGTACGCGGGTGAGGGTACGGGTCGTACTTACACTGTTGGGGTGGGGGGTACGCTCCATACGTACGCGGGTGAGGGTACGGGTCGTACATACACGGTAGGGGTGGGGGTATGCTCCATGCATACGCGGGTGAAGGTACGGGTCGTACTTACACTGTTGGGGTGGGGGGTACGCTCCATACGTACACGGGTGAGGGTATGGGTTCGGTACTTACACTGTTGGGGTGGGGGGTACGCTCCATACGTACGCGGGTGAGGGTACGGGTCGTACTTACACTGTTGGGGTGGGGGGTATGCTCCATACGTACGCGAGTGAGGGTACGGGTCATACATACATGGTTGGGGTGGGGGTACGCTCCATGCATACGCGGGTGAGGGTACGGGTCGTACTTACATTGTTCGGGTGGGGGGTACGCTCCATACGTACGCGGGTGAGTGTACGGGTCGTACTTACACTGTTGGGGTGGGGGGTACGCTCCATACCTACGCGGGTGAGGGTACGGGTCGTACTTACACTGTTGGGGTGGGGGGTACGCTCCATGCATACGGGGGTGGGGGTACGGTCCGTACATATCCGTACCCACGCTATGGAATACTTGTGCGGGCCGTACCCAGGCCTTTGCCACGTGGGTACAGCCGTCCTGCCATTGTTGGGGTGACGTAGGTGTGGGTGGGGTACGACTCGTACCCACACTCTTAAGGCGTGGGTACGGGACGTACCTGTATTGTTGTGTTGCCGGTTCGCGTCGTCAAGCACTTCCGTTGTGGTGGACGCTGGCTTTGCTGGACACGCCCCCACCCCCTCATAGTGACCAGGGCCTGGGGGTCAGGTATGTCCAGGGCATGTGTGCTGTGTGACTTTGGTGGGGGTTTTGTGGCCTGCCCCTGCTCCTGCCCCCCCTTTCCCCCCTCCCTTTGTTGTTCTGACCTTCTGCGGCGTCTGCGTCGTAACCTGTAGAGGAGGTCGACTGCTATGAGGGCCGGGATGACACGTAGGTTCGGGTCCATGTCTGTCCGTCGCGTGCAGGTACTCCTTGTTCGCGTCGTCCTGATTTCCTGGCAGTTTTTGGCTGCCGGAAAATATTGTCCGTGCGGGATGACGTCGGTGCGAATCGTGATGCCTGGTTCGTGAATGGCAGGCTGCGTGCGTCCCGACGTCACGTCGGCGCTTTCCCGGATCACATTTGTATGTTTATTTTCGTCGGTCGGGGTTTTGTACGATTCGTACGGAAATGGTATTTCCGTGCGAATCGTACTTCCATGTTTGTATATTTTTACGACCGGGTACGCGTCGGACGGAGAATATGCTCCGTCCGACGGTTCGTACCCGGTTTTTACAGGATCGTGATCGGCACCAAAGTGTGTTGTTAGCCTTCTTGGCTTAACAACACGATTCGCCACTTTCTAGTAAATATCCCCCCTTGTATCACAAAGGAGAGACAGAGTTGATTTCAGCTCTTTGTATGAAAGGTTCTCCTTTGCACTGTGTTGCAAGACTTGCATATGTATTTTTCTAATGTTACCTATATTACAAGTCCTGTTGTATACTAACTTGGTTGTTGCTTGTGGACTAAATGCATCAGAATACAGGCGCAGGCCGAGAAAGCAGGCCACTAGTTTAAACGGTGCAGCTAATTCAAATGTGTGCTCGACTGCAATGCTTGCTTTTTGAGACTCATATTAACAAGCTGGAAAAGGAATATTTTCCTGATGCACTTTTTATAAACACAACTATGGCAGCTGAAATATGCTATGAGAGAAACCTCAAATAGTGTATAACAATCTCACAGTGTAAAACACTAACCATTGTGTACTGAGTTTGGGGTACAATGCAGGGTTCTACATACCACCTACAGATGAGAGATCCTCCAACAGGTTTTGTCTGACTCCTAGCACTTTTACCTACTTCAGCATAACTAGGAGATGGGTAGGAGACACTTGCCAGTTTTCCTTTTTTCAAAGAAAGTCATAAAATGTCCTTTTAGGGTTTAGAAAATGCACCATGCGTGAACACAGTGAGGTGGGGTGTAGCACTACCCCTTCCCAGCATTGACAGCTTGTTAAAAAGACTGTTCACCATAACCCTCATCTTTATGCAGCAGATCCGTCAGGTTGACTGAACTTCTTTCAACAAATAGGAGGAATCACAGTGGCTATTCCAGCATTGCTCAGCTCTTTGATGTCCTTCTTTATACTGTGTGATGTGCATGAGCTGTAATTA
>NW_028187983.1:0-1000 GCF_964204655.1 Triturus cristatus | reverse complement strand
AAAAAACTGGGGTATTGATTTTCCCCTTTGAGTTACATTGAAAAAGAGGAGATTGTAGACAGGAGACAGATCAAATAAAGCCCATTTGAGCTTAAAAACATTGGACGTTTCCTGGCTGAAACGGGTCTGTTGGCATGTATGGTTGTACTACCACTGCCTCTTCCTCCTGCCCACAATGGTCTATTATATTGCCACAGCCTCTCTTGCCAGTCCTGTATTGTTGGTTTGTTGCCCCTGCACCCCTTTCCACTGCCCTCCATAGTCTGTTGTGCTGCCACTGCCCTTCCTGCCTGCCCAGTGTGGTAAAGTTGTTGCCTCTGCACTCTCCTACCTGCCTTCAATTTTCAGAGTCTGTGCCCCTGGCCTCTGCCTCTCAACAGTATCCCAATGAACAACTAGATTGCTAACATTCTATATTTATTACAAAAGTGTGGAACGCCTGACGTCATCTTGATGAAATCAAAACTGTAATACCTAGAGTATTTCCTTTAGAAATTACATATATGAGAGGGTCTTATTTGCATCAAAATTATGGTTAGTGCTCTAAAAAACTAAAATGAGGACATATTTTCTGAGTTTTCAAATAGCGACAAAGAACTTTTAAATTATTTGTAATCTTAATGTTTTTTTATCCAGTTGACCACTTGATTAAATGTTGCACCTAGGGGAGAGGATGTGGTGTTACTTCCAGAGCTGCAGACTTTGCAACTGGGGAACCAGGTTGGAGTTTCTGCTTCAGCTCAACATTCTGTGATTCTGGTCAAATCACTTGATCTCCCCATGTCTTCAACCAAAATGAATTTGATCTTGTGTGATGTAACCAATGCTCATGTAAAGCACTCCAATACCTGACAAGTCTGCACTATATAAAACTGCAAATACACAAAAAATAAGTGTTTTCCACACTTCTGTCATTGGGATACATGTGGGCTACATCTGGGTGATATTTGGGCTACATTTGGGCTCTTTTGTCTCTGGTGGCCGTCTTGGGAGATTTATT